>NC_085020.1:305000-560000 GCF_963692335.1 Osmerus eperlanus
GGGGGAGAGGAAAGCAGCAGAGAGATGGGGGGGGAGAGGAAAGCAGCAGAGAGATGGGGGGGGGAGAGGAAAGCAGCAGAGAGATGGGGGGGGGAGAGGAAAGCAGCAGGGAGATGGGGGGGGAGAGGAAAGCAGCAGGGAGATGGGGGGGGGGGAGAGGAAAGCAGCAGGGAGATGGGGGGGGGAGAGGAAAGCAGCAGAGAGATGGGGGGGAGAGGAAAGCAGCAGAGAGATGGGGGGGGGAGAGGAAAGCAGCAGAGAGATGGGGGGGGGGAGAGGAAAGCAGCAGAGAGATGGGGGGGGAGAGGAAAGCAGCAGGGAGATGGGGGGGGAGAGGAAAGCAGCAGAGAGATGGGGGGGAGAGGAAAGCAGCAGAGAGATGGGGGGGGAGAGGAAAGCAGCAGAGAGATGGGGGGGGGAGAGGAAAGCAGCAGAGAGATGGGGGGGAGAGGAAAGCAGCAGAGAGATGGGGGGGGAGAGGAAAGCAGCAGAGAGATGGGGGGGGGAGAGGAAAGCAGCAGAGAGATGGGGGGGGAGAGGAAAGCAGCAGGGAGATGGGGGGGGAGAGGAAAGCAGCAGAGAGATGGGGGGGGGGGAGAGGAAAGCAGCAGAGAGATGGGGGGGGGGAGAGGAAAGCAGCAGAGAGATGGGGGGGGGGAGAGGAAAGCAGCAGAGAGATGGGGGGGGAGAGGAAAGCAGCAGAGAGATGGGGGGGGGGGAGAGGAAAGCAGCAGAGAGATGGGGGGGGGAGAGGAAAGCAGCAGAGAGATGGGGGGGGGGAGAGGAAAGCAGCAGAGAGATGGGGGGGGAGAGGAAAGCAGCAGAGAGATGGGGGGGGGGGGGGGAAGCAGCAGAGAGATGGGGGGGGGGAGAGGAAAGCAGCAGGGAGATGGGGGGGGAGAGGAAAGCAGCAGAGAGATGGGGGGGGAGAGGAAAGCAGCAGAGAGATGGGGGGGAGAGGAAAGCAGCAGAGAGATGGGGGGGGGAGAGGAAAGCAGCAGAGAGATGGGGGGGGAGGGAGAAAGCAATAACAAAAAGTGGGAGTGAAATTAACAAGGACAAAACTGTTAAGGATCTAGACAGAATCATGGGATACGTCACCACACACACATCACGAGATACGAGCGCTCAGTAAGAGAAACCAGGAGCAGCAGAGAACAAGGAAGTGGGCTGTCTGGGGAGTTTACCACCAGGGGTGTGCAGGATCAGCTATCCATGGACCGACATACTGCACCCTAACCCTACACCACATCCTGGTTAAAGGATTTGAGGTCCTGTTATAACACTCTCATAAATGGTGTCTACAAAAATGTTGACCACTTTGCACTTCATTGTTGCCCTAGTTTTTGAATAGTGTAGTTTTGTTGTCTACAGCAGCCTTCAGCCGCTCTGCTACACCGCAGCCTTCAGCCGCTCTGCTACACCGAACGCTTTAGGAACAACACTGAAGCATCATGTGAGGGATATTAAGAAACGCTTTATTATGCAACTATACAGCTCTGTCACGTGCAGCACAGGGGACACTGGTAAACCTCTGGAACTTCATCCATGAAAGAAGAGAGATTATGAGCAGAAAGGGCCGTATACAAGTTTCTGGGGTTGTTTACTACATTTACCCATGAAGGTACAGCAAGGTGACGTGCTCCATGAAGGTACAGCAAGGTGACGTGCTCCATGAAGGTACAGCAAGGTGACGTGCTCCATGAAGGTACAGCAAGGTGACGTGCTCCATGAAGGTACAGCAAGGTGACGTGCTCCATGAGGGTACAGCAAGGTGACGTGCTCCATGAAGGTACAGCAAGGTGACGTGCTCCATGAAGGTACAGCAAGGTGACGTGCTCCATGAAGGTACAGCAAGGTGACATGCTCCAACCTGCTCGCCACTTGGCCTTGAGGACGTGGCTGCGGCACACTATGTATGAATGTATTCCTTACACGTACAGGATCATACTATTGGTAGACCATGTATTTTACTACAATCTACTTATGAGCTGTACCAAATGTACCACGTACATTGTTTAATGTTGCACTGCAAGAGCCTACTGTACAGAAACAAGGCATGTACTACAGACAGCCCCTGGGTAGCATCACCATACCCCTCAGGTTCCATCTCCAGGCCATGGAAGACAGGCCTTGTTCCTTACTGGAGCATCACTCAGTCCCAAATCAATAAGGCATTACCCGGCAGACGGATGGATGGCCCCTTCCTTCTCAAGGTGGGGAAGATTATAGGCTGATCTCTCCCTTGGCTGTGGATCTGAGTTCTACCAACTGCGACTTAGCTGTTCAGGAGACGTGCTACTGGGTTTTAATGTGCTTTGATGGGACGGCCAGAGTCTGCTAGCCATAGCTGTGTTCAGGAGCGGTCCATTCCCAGACGTGGGTATGTAACTCTGGGTGTAGGGGTTTGCAATGTGTTAGTCCTAAATAAATGAAACTGCCTGAAAGCCTTAACAGTGAGAAAACTCATTATTATAATCCTGTGTAGACATCTACTGTGGGGTTTAATACAGCATAGGGTTAGGGGCCACGTGCAGCATTGGGTTAGGGGCCATTGATGCAGTTAAAGGATGGGATTTTTCTGTCACCTTAGACTGTACACATGTAAGCTTGTAAGAAGGAAAGCCAGATAGCTAACGTACACAACTTCATTGTAATGTTCATATACAGTTTGACATTGCATTCTCAAATGCAACGTTGGCACATTGAAGTATCGTGAAAGGACCCCTCTACACTAGACATAACCTCGTTGAAACAGTCCTTACGACCCAATGACTTGGCTACACGTCTCCTAACCCCATCCAGACCTGACAAACTGTGCGTCAGCCGCTGCTCACGGTTTCCTTACCGCTACCGCCCACTCACTTTCAATAGATCCCAACAAGGAAGTAGCCTACTCCGAGTAGTACTGTAAACTAAACATGCATTGAGTTCACTAACACGCAGTTACCATTCGTAATAACATGCATTGAGTTCACTAACACGCAGTTACCATTCGTAATAACATGCATTGAGTTCACTAACACGCAGTTACCATTCGTAATAACATGCATTGAGTTCACTAACACGCAGTTACCATTCGTAATAACATGCATTGAGTTCACTAACACGCAGTTACCATTCGTAATAACATTTATTGGTGATACTGACTTCTCTCTGTGGACCCAACTTAATAACAATGACATTCAATCGCAAGCACGTGGATGACTTGCTAACTTTGCTAGCTAGCTAACCTAAACTCACACGACACAAACCTAGGTGGCTAAAAACATCAAAATACAGGTTGTCAAATGCTAACCACAAACGTCTAAGATTTCAACACTTAATACCAACTAATAGTATCTATCCAAATGTATCGTTGTCTAGCATATACTGCTAACTTACACAGCTAGCTAGTCTACCCATTCAAGCGGAACCTGGTTGAAAGTAGCCAGCTCGCTAAAACGTGTAAACCCCGCTAGCTCTACAAGCCGTGCCTCCATTCAAAAGCTCCTGCTCCATCACTTCGGATTAGTAATATTTCTCAAATGTACACAAAGCCATTAGCCACAAAATCGACTTAAACGCATGTATTTATCACAACAGTTAGCTAGCTGGTTGGTGTCAAAACGTTGGTTTGACTACACAGTAGTCGGCATGATTCCACATAGCTAGCTAGCGTGCTAGCAGAAGATTCAAAGGAAATTAGCTTATTAGCAAACAACAAAGACAAGCGATTTAATATTACAACTATATTCCGTCAAAAACACCCACAAATGAAGCTAACTACATATGCATGTTGTTGCAAATGCTGCCCGGTTCCATGTTGTGGGAGTGAATGAAAACAAATGGGTTTTTTTTATAGTTACCTCACACGAGTGCCGTGTGCATCTCCTCTCCGCTCGGTACCAAAAAAACCCTCAGCCGAGCAGCTCAGCAGCAGATCAACATGAGGCCAGGCCGCCAGGGTATCTGCGGAAACGGATTCACCAAAGGCACTGCGAACTGAAAATAACGCGCCAAGCCTTGTCTACGCAGCCTACGTAACCATCATATAATTATTTTGTAACCAACATTTATTATTATCAGGTGTGTCACATGACCTATTGCCGGAGTGGATTTTGACATTTTCTACAACCATTGTCTCAACAACGTCTTCTCATTTTGGTTGTCGAGTGTTTATTAAACTTTGCTAACAGTAGAAGTTAGCCAGTATCTTCCCCTGGTACATTTACACTTAGTCATTTAGCAGACGCTCTTATCCAGAGCGACTTACAGTAAGTACAGGGACATTCCCCCCAAGGCAAGTATGGTGAAGTACCTTGCCCAAGGACACAACGTCATTTTGCACAGTCGGGAATCGAACCGGTAACCTTCAGATTACTAGCCCGACTCCCTAACCGCTCAGCCACCTGACATCGCCCTGGTAGCCAGTATCTTCCCCTAGTACCAACGACTTTATTAAGTTACGAGCCTGACTGAAGTCATGCCATATTTACTGCATTGTGCGGGGACTCATTTCCTGCTAAAATGCCTCTTGCTGCAGATTACTGTTAGCCTGACGTTTTCATACTCATAATTCTAGTCAGAATATGAGTCTGATACCGCCCCGTTGGGCTGTGAGTATGGGGCGTGTTTCAACCGAACCCGGAAAAAAATGCCTCTTCACTCAATTGGATAGACCTACAACCAATCAGAGCAACGTAGTATGATGTCTGTTGAAAACGAATTCAACCCAAGCACTCTTTGGTGATGTGGTTGATTACGTTACTGTTGATCATCTGTCCATCATTGTATAAAGCCCGCCCTGACAATTTGATTGGTCTGAACAGCTCTTGTTCGGACATAGTTTTTCCCCAACCAAGCGACCCCAGACCGAACTTCCCGACCACATTTTTTTGTGGGCGGGCTAAATTTGGCTAGCATCCAGGCTAACCACAGACCCAACTTCCCGACCAAATTTTTTTGTGGGCGGGGCTAAATTCGGCTGTCACCCAGGCTAGATTACTGTGGTAATATTTCCTGAACTGATCTCAAGTGGTTTTGGTCTGGAGGCCATCTACCTGACACAGCCCTCACCCCACACACTACCATCACCGGTTGGCCTTCGCTCTGTGTGTCAAAATGGGCCACTTCATCAAACAACTAAGAAAATCTGTCAACTGTAAATACGAAATATAACCTCTCACACCAGTTGGTGTAATATTTATGTCAGGAGGATCATCTTTGTTTTTTAAAGAAATGCCATCTTTAAGAAACACTGTTAGGCTGAGGGTTACATCAGGGATGGATAACTGTGCATGGCCACTACAGCGTTTTTTAACGCTCTGCACCGCTTGCCTTCCCACAGTAGGCTACACCACGCTCAGGGGCGTGTTAGACAAGTGAATACAGAGTTGTAGTTCTCTAAGGTCACTGTTGTAGTTCGCGTATAACGTTGTCATGGCCAAGTGTGCAGACTTGGGTTTATGTAATCCTACTCACAATATTGATCAAATACAGCTTTTACACACATGATGCAAGAAATCAGCTAAGCTGACTAGATGTAGCATGATCTATACAGCACTTCATACATTTTTACAGTAACATTCGCTAGATTTTGATAGATGACCACACCCCGTATCATCAACCCTTACCAAATTAGGCTAAATTGCCTCCTGCTCCTGATATTTTTTCGAGGGAATACATAGGTATAAATATAGGTGCATGGCCGCGGGAACTAGGGGTTCTGAGGGTGCTGCAGCACCCCCTGACAGCACGAGAATTTAAAATGATATGACTTGAAAATCCACCACCACGGCACAGCCCAGCAGTAGCAGACTGGCCATCGGGAGCACTGGGAGTAAAATAACGATGGAAACCAGGCTAAGAAACGTAAGGGTGGGGCTGAAAAATTAAGAGACAAAAATACATCACCTTCACTAGACAAGGTTTTACCAATTGTAAAACGGCTATGTTTATTTTACATAAAGCTCAACTATTTTGCGCTCAAATAAAGGCCCAAAAATTGGGCTCGCGCTTAGCAGAGCCCCCCCCCGGGTTCCATCGATGGCAGGCACATTGTCATCCAGGCCCCTTCCAACTCAGGGTCACTGTACCACAACTACAAGGGAACATTCTCCATCGTTCTCCTTGCTGTTGTGGACCCTGACTACATGTTCCAGGTCATCGATCACGGTGGCTACGGACGCAACAGTGACGGTGGGACCCTGGGGAACTCTGCATGTGGTTTGGCCCTGAATGATGGAACCCTGGACCTCCCAGAGAACTGCATCATCCCTGGAGCAGAGCCACGTGGACCACTGCCACACGTCTTCGTGGGTGATGAGGCCTTTCGTCTGCGGAGCAACCTCATGCGCCCCTTCCCTGGGACGAGCCTCTCCAGGGAGAAGAGGATGTTCAACTACCGCCTCAGCCGTGCCAGGTTGACAGTCGAGTGTGCATTTGGCATACTCTCCAGCCAGTGGAGAATGTATCGGCGCGTCATTGGTATCAACCCGGCAAAGGCGTGTGTGAAGGCCACCTGCATCCTCCACAATTACATCCGGAGGTCCAGGAGAAGTGCCAGGGGATGTCCAGAAGCCAGTCCTGGTCAGGAGGGGTCTGCTGCTCTTCAGGAGGCTACACAAGTGGGCAGCAACAATGCTGCGTGTGCAGCCATTCGTGTGAGGGATGCATTCACTGCATACTTCAATGCTGAGGGTGCAGTGCCCTGGCAAGAACATGTCATATAGCCTATGGCATTGAAAACCAAAGGCTCTTTTAAGAGCCACACATAACAATCACAAAAAAAGCAAACAGTTCCTAAATGTTATTTTCATAAAATCAGTGTGTGGCACTTTTAAAACACTTTTAAAGAAAGTTACAAAAGCAGTAGCAAACATATGCTCCTAAATAGTTAAATATTGAACACCCTCCATTCCAAACATTACAGATCCTTTGTGTATGTTTAAACTAAAATTATACCAACCATTCATAGTACCAATTACATAAAATGGACACAAGGTTCTGTCAGTGACACATTTTCTGTGACCCGCATCTCAGCCTCTGCCTCATAAGACAAGCGGTGTATATTAAACTTTAGCTCTAAATGCTTGGCTGGTGGAATTAATTTCAGAGAAGGGAGGAGGCTTTAAAAAAAAAGCTAATCTTCGTCTTCCTGTGGTGGTGGTGGTTGAGGTGCAGGTGCTTTAAGAGCATCAAGCATCCTCTCCTCAAAAGTAGTGAGCCTCTCCTTCCGCACGCTCTTCCTAGCCTGACTCGGAGTGCCAGAGGATGCTAGAGGCTGGCTCCTCGCTACAAGGGAATCTCTAGCCTGGCTGGGGGCTCTGACTGACTGGCTGGGGGCTCTGACTGGCTGGCTGGGGTCTCTGACTGGCTGGCTGGGGGCTCTGACTGACTGGCTGGGGGGTCTGACTGGCTGGCTGGGGGCTCTGACTGGCTGGCTGGGGGCTCTGACTGGCTGGGGGCTCTGACAGGCTGGCTGGGGGCTCTGGCTGGCTGGGGAAATTGCTACCGGTCTCCCTGAACTCCAGGAATGGAGCTAGGAAGCTCATGACCGCAGCGTATCTCCATGGTCTACCACTCCCTAGACCTGCTCCACTCCTGCTCGACTCTTTCTCCATATTCTTTTACTTCTTTAAGCCGTCCCTCAAGGTCTTCCCTTTCTTCTTGCAAACCTCAACTAGAAAGAAATATTTATCAGACATAAACGTTGACATGTATGCTAATCTTTTATCATATTACTGGAAATCAATCGCTTGATTATAGCTAGCCACTACACATTTATTGTCTGGCTAGCATGTGACTGCCAGACAGCATTTCAAAGTTTAATGTCAATTGTGTGCCGGGTGAGCTAGCTACACTTTGCAGCTAGCACAGAAGAATGTTACGTTATCTGACGAGACTGAATTTAAAAGTACAAAAAACACACCAGGGACGCCGACAACATCGGCAACCCGGCGCCAAGCATTATGTTTTTGGTTGACGTCTCTGTAATCGTACAGAGACGTATCGAACAACACTGGCTTTGCAGGTCACACATACGATAAGTTTCTCCTCCATCTTGAAACTGAGGAACCTAGAATGTTTGCCATGACCAACGGTTGCTACGTTACACAGAAACAAGAAAACCAATCCGATTGGCCAACGCTAGCGTTTAACGCTCCTCATTTACATAAAGCTGAGAAAATCCAACTTGCAACGCTCCGCTCGCCTTCTCACAATGCCCTTTGCGAGCGTCAACGCCCAATTTCATTGAAAATGTATTGGAAATCGACGCCCCGCGGCGCCCGCTCCGCTGTAGTGGACACGCACCGTGAGAGCTGATTGTGACATAGCACTCTCCGGCAAATCGAAAGGCTTTGGTATTTGTTTTTACACTAACAGTGGCTGGTGTGGCTTCTGGAAGCATTTTTTATAAACTGTAAACCTTTCTACTCGCCTCGCAAATTCGCGTTGCTCATTCTGGTTGGAGTTTACTTGCCGCCGGGTCCACAGGCCAACGTCAAAGAGGCCCAACGCATGCTCGCCAACCAGATTCTGAGTGTGGAGTGAGCAAATCCGGATTCCCTGGTGATCCTACTCAATGACTTTAAAATAATAATAGTAATCTCAGCCACAAACTCCCCAAATACAGACAATTCATCAAATGCCACACCAAAGAAGACACTCTGACCACTGCTACTCTATGGTCAGTAAAGCCTACCATGCGGTCCCTCGAGCAGCACTGGGACACTCTGACCACGCCATGGTCCACCTGATTCCTTTTCTTTTTTTTCACAGAGCTTCCGACGTCGTACATCAGCTTCTGTGAGGACTGCTGTATACCAACACACACCAGGGTGAGCTACAACAACGACAAACCCTGGTTCTCAGCAGAGCTCAGAAGGTTGTGGTTGCAGAAGGAGGAAGCGTTTAGGAGTGGGGATAGAGACAGATTCAAGGAGTCGAAGAACAGGTTTAGCAAGGCGGTGAGAGAGGCTAAATGACTGTACTCAGAGAGACTAAAACACCAGTTCTCTGCTAACGACTGCTTCTGACTGCTGACTTGAGCTCTGCCTTCAACACCATCATCCCCGCTCTGCTTCAGGACAAGCTCTCCTAGCTGAACGTGCCCGACTCCACCTGCAGGTGGATCACAGACTTCCAGTCTGACAGGAAGCAGTGCGTTAAGCTGGGAGCACACGTCTCTGACTCCCGGTCCATCAGCACCGGATCCCCTCTGCACTTCTTCCTATACACCAACAGCTGCACCTCCAGTCATCCATCCGTCAAACTCCTGAAGTTTGCAGACGAAACCACCCTCATTGGGCTCATCTCTGGTGGGGATGAGTCTGACTATAGGTGGGAAGCTGACAACCTGGTAACCTGTGTAGCCAGAACAACTTAGAGCTCAATGCTCTCAAGACAGTGGAGATGGTTGTGGACTTCAGGAAGAATACAGCCCCACTCACCCCCATCACCCTCCATCCTCACCTCCTCCATCACAATCTGGTACACTGCTGCCACTGCCAAGGACAAGATCAGACTGCAGCGTATCATCCGTACTGCTGAGAAGATGATTGGCTGCAATCTGCCTATATACCCTCGAGGACCTGCACACCTCGAGGACCCTTAGGCGAGTAAGGAAGATTGTGGCCGACTCCTCCAACCCTGGACACTCTGTTCCAGCTACTCCCCTCCGGCAGAAGGCTGCGGTCCATCAGGACCAAAACGCCATAAGAACAGTTTCTTCCCATCCGCTGCTGGCCTTTTCAACAAGGCCAAGGACTCGCACTGAGAACACTTTATCTATATTTATAATTCACCACCTTTTTGCACAATTCATTTTGCACTATGCTGCCTGATTTCATGTTGTAACTTTGTAACATTTCATATTCTATATTTTTTATTTATATCTATTTCATTTCTACATTGTTTAGCTCTTTAGTATATTGTTTAGCTCTTTAGGACATCTCTTTAGTATTAGACTTTTAAATTGTATTTATACATTCTGCTTTTTCTATTTTGTTTTTATTTATTAAGATCTGTATATGTTCATTGTATGCACCTTCCTGCAGCAGTAAATTATGTGTTTGTGTTAACTTATATGGCAATAAAAACGAATTCTGATTCTGAAAACATTTGTCTGGTGATGCTGAAGCTCATTAAATTGAAAGGCAGGTCATTTAATCTGGATGGTGTGATAAGAAATTGTAGAATACAGTTGAATAATTGCATGTTCTTTTGTAACCAAAGTGAAGAGCAAGACACACCTACACACTGAAATGAATCTCAAAATCTGATCTCACAGTTGAAAGGATGTGTTAGACTGTAGCCCAAGACATAGACATGATCCTAAGACCAAAATCTTAACTACATTTCCTGCAATTACTCCCTGAGTTACCCTCTGTCTGAAGAAGATGGCTTTTTTCTTTCATAATATAGATATAGATACAGAGTGAAAGGTGTGTTCCATGTTCATGACTTTACAGAGTATCCTATCTAGGTAGTCTAACTGGTAGAGCAGCATATCTCTCTCCCTCTCCCCTTCTCTCTCCCCCTCTCTCCATCTCCCTCTCTCCTCCTCTCCCTCTCTCTCGTCTTTCTACAAGACACCTGCTGAGGCCTGGCTTCCCTCCAGAGCATGTGGAATTATTAAGTCCTGCCACTCAGAGGAAGGATTCCCTCTGACTGTCATCCTTTCTCATTCTCTGCCTACCGCTCTGTCTGTCTCTCTTCTCGTTTCTGTTTCCATCTCTGTTTCTCTTGTTGTCTTCCTACCTGCACTCGGTATCTACTGTAATACACAAACAGGTACACCACTCTCAAACAGGTATGCATGCAGACACCCATAATCCTACACTCCACCCTTATCCACAATTATACTACATCAGTTAGAATACTAGTAGGATGTTAGTAATATATGTATTACGCAATTATGTAGATTTACAAGGTTATGAGAATTGTGTTCATCTTTCACTGCAAATATTCTCATTTTTGTAACTGAAGGACAGATACAAATCAAAAGTAGAAAAGATTACAACATACATCCAAAGTACATGAGAAGAATCATGAGTGACATTTTGATATCACCTAAACTTGAACTTCATATCCTATTTCTTCTTTTCTCTAAAATGAACATTTATTTTCCCCATGTTATCGTCTACCGATCCCTGCGCACTCATCCGCACCTACACAAAGCACAAAGCAGAATAATACAGAGGTGATTTGATAGATAGAGATTTTATTACGCTCCCAAATCATTATCATAATTTTACGAGTTTCCCGTCACATTTGTTATGGAAACCACTTTTGCGACGACCCACGCCGTCTCCTCTGACACCCCAAATCCGTTTTGCCACGTGCCGTCACGATCCATCAGTTTAATTTGAAAGATCACAAGCGTGCTTAGCCAGGAGCGGCAGCGCTATTATTCAATAGGGAGGCCGTGCCTCATTTCTTATCTGTCTGGGCTGCCGTGGCATGAGGGGAATATGTCTAAAAGATAGTCCGACACAGACAGCTAGCTCACGGAACGTGGCTATTTGTGGAATCATCAGGGAATTTGAGTTTGGAGGTCAAAAGGTTGCAGATTATGCTTTTGTTTTGGGTCAAAAGTCAACTGGTATTATCTCTTGCACATTTGTTAGTGTGGAGTAGGAGCAGACTTGCATGCGATTCGGTTGATGGTTTTTAATAAAGTATGACACTTCTTGAGTCTTGTGATGCCTTTTAAAATTCAAAACATTATGTCACTGATTTGCTTCCATAACAGGCCTGGACTGGTAATCTGGCATACCGGGCACATTTCCGGTTGGCCGACGCACTTGGGCCCGATATGATATGATATTTAATATATATATATAAATCTTTATATATTTGTTTTTAATAAAAGTAAAATTGGCCAACGACAGCAGCCCATTGGTTCTTTTTCCATAATGACACTGGGCTGGCCCAATCACATCTCTTAACTGTTTTGGTGGGTGGTCAGACCGTGGGCCGGTCTGAGCAAAAATGCCAGGGCCATTTTTTTGTCCCAGTCCAGCCCTGTTCCATACTACACCTAGCTAACAGCCCTGTAGTCCTAAAACTTGTCAAAAGAAGACACCATTTTATTATTTACATACAAATATAAAGAAATCTGAAACCTGAAACAGAAAATATCAGCGAGTGGTTTCAGTGTTTCAGGATCATTAGTAAACCCTGAGTAAGCCCCAAACCCTGAGTGGATGATACGACAGCATATTAGGGCCATTGTGGGTAAATTTGTGAGAAAAAAACTTGGAGAATTTCCAAGATTAAAGTCGTAAATTTGTATTTTTGTTTTTTTTCAAGGAACCTCATCGCTTTACTTAGCATGGTCAACCCAGACCCCCCCCCCCATTTGAACCAACTTTTCAACTGATGCTGCTATAGCTCATCACTATTCCCTCTTGCAGGGGAAATGAGAAGACAACCGTTTCATTCTACACTTAATTTTTTGTATTTTGAATTGTAAATGAGCAGCAACAAATGTATGCTTTTAAATCTATGCAATCTTCATAAATAAAAAGTAGGCATTTTTATATAAAATATACAGAAATATAAGTTGTAAAAATTACAGTTAATAAATGGACCCATCTGCAACCGACGCAAGCAAGCACACCCTACCCTCTCTAGTTGTTTATGGTATGTTTGGAAGCTTCTCCTCGGGTATCAACAGGATAAACGGCGTATCATCAGACAGAGAACACAGTGATTCATAATGTATAATGTGAGTTTAGAGCAGAACAGCTTCCGAGTCTCCAAAGTGTGAAAGCTGCAGCTCCAGTCTGCTCTGTGTTCCTACTGGTCTTCGCCTGCGTGGAGAATGGAGGCCATTTTAGGAAGACATGAATAAATAATCACAGCACGCAGAGGTAAGATTAAATATTTAATTCCTCAAACCCCACAGTGTAACCTAAATTATTGGCTGCACCAACAGAGGTAGCTTATACATCTAAAGGCCAATGAAATCAATCCCTTACTGTCAGGAGAGGAACATGTTTGTTTATAAGTGTGATTTGGTTAGAAAATTTAAATTTTTTGACTTTTGTCAATTGACAAAAGATTTACAGGATCAGTCTGACATTGGCAAACATTAACACCACATCAATGAGAGAGACAGAGTACATCTGTGCTCAATTTCAAGAGGCCAGACCATATTTCTTTATCATTAAGGTTGTAGGGTAGGATATCAAAGGTTCAGAAACTTCCATGACCCCAAATATACAGAAACCAACACTTCAATAGTGCCACAAAGTTCAAGTGACCATTATCTGTTGGTTTAAAGACCCTCTCAGATGGTTCCTCTGGTCTGCTCGTGAGAGACTGAGCCAGCATGGGGACCTTGCTCTGGCAAACATGAGAGGAGGCAAACATTGGTCAAATGGGAGGGGGAGGATTTATTCACAAATCTCATTAATAGTCCAAAGCAAACCCCTCCATCTAATTATGAGTATCGTCCATCAAACATAACCAGTGCTGTCATCACTGTTTAGTGCTGCAAAAAGGGGGCCCTTGATCTGCTTTATATGCTAAGTGAGGAGCCACAATGAATTTGCCAGCTCCCAATCTTGACACTAATGGCTTTCCATAATCTAATGAATATTGTATTAATGCCCGGGTGTAACTGTGCAGACCCAGTGGAACGAGCCAGGACACACACCAAAGTTACCAGGAGGGATTTACCTGAGGAGCTCTTGGCAGAGCGAGGTAGAGAGAGACTTGGCAGAGCGAGGGAGAGAGACTTGGCAGAGCGAGGGAGAGAGAGTCTTGGCAGAGCGAGGGAGAGAGAGACTTGGCAGAGCGAGGGAGAGAGAGTCTTGGCAGAGCGAGGGAGAGAGAGTCTTGGCAGAGCGAGGGAGAGAGAGTCTTGGCAGAGCGAGGGAGAGAGAGAGTCGGCAGAGCGAGGGAGAGGGAGTCTTGGCAGAACAAGGGAGAGAGAGGCAGAAGAAAAGAAGGAAAGTGATGGAAGGACCCAAGTGACCTTTGAACCAAACGTTTTCATTCTGTACTGGGATGCAACTCTTTTTGTCTTCCTTCAATTAGCAACTTTTAATTAAAACAAGTTATCAACTGTGTTGTTACACCATGGAGGAGGAAACAACTTTGTTACTCGGAGTCAGGTGGCTGAGCGGTTAGGGAAGCGGGCTAGTAATCAGAAGGTTGCCAGTTCGATTCCCGGCCGTGCCAAATGACGTAGTGTCCTTGGGCAAGGCACTTCACCCTACTTGCCTCGGGGGGTAAGTCCCTGTACTTACTGTAAGTCGCTCTGGATAAGAGCCTCTGCTAAATGACTAAATGTACTCCTGGAATCAGGTTTCTCTGTTTTGAACTGAAATGCTCAACATTTATAAAACAAGTTGTTACTGTCTTTGTCTTCAATACCATTTCATTTTCCTTTCTCAACCAAGGCAGTTATATGTTCAAGTGAATTCAAGTTCATTTGCATTTTAACAAAACAAAAGTATGATTCATGCATTTCATGCAGACATGCTTTTTTCCCCAACAGATGAATCAACCAGCCTGTAGCCACCTTATCATTATATACAGTTGTTGTTCACAGCACCCACTCTTTGTCCCCTAATTCAACCATTATTTTGTCAGCATTGAGTTTGGTTATCAGCATGGAGGTTAATGGTTTCATTAGGCGACAAATCACCACCCAGAGCTGCATAAACCGTTTTCGCCTCTCCTGTCCTCACCATATTTCATAGTCTGCAATTTACGCTTACGAAAATATTAAATTACAGGAAAGCTATTAGCCTGAGCTAACAACATAGAGCGATTTTATTGCAGCCAATGATTCAGCTCCACTATTTATAACACGCACAGCGGCTACACTAATGATTTATCACCTTGAAGGCAGAGCCCCCATAGACTGTGTAGCGCAGAGGGGATTTCAGACATTTTAGTCAATGTGCTGGAAAATCTATACTGACCTGATACATTTATAGTGTACAGTAGTTATACACACACACACACACACACACATAGTGTACAGTAGCTACACACACACACATATATAGTGTACAGTAGTTACACACACACATTGTACAGTAGTTACACACGCACATTTACATTTAGTCATTTAGCAGACGCTCTTATCCAGAGCGACTTACAGTAAGTACAGGGACATTCCCCCGAGGCAAGTAGGGTGAAGTGCCTTGACCAAGGACACAACGTCAGTTGGCATGACCGGGAATCGAACTGGCAACCTTCGGATTACTAGCCTGATTCCCTCACCGCTCAGCCACCTGACCTCCCCACACACACACATATATGCTAAAATTAAAGGTTTAATTAAGTAAACACACATGCACACAAACCGGACAATCTATTCATAAAATCATCTTATTTGTGCCTGCCAGGGACCAGATAGCTTATTTCTTAAATATGTTCTCATGGGCAGAGACGTGATTATGTTCTAAGAGCTTCAAAATTGTTATGATACATCTTCGACTCGCCCCGCAATGATATGATTAACCCCGCCCCTCCTCCCCCACTCTGGATCAATGATATGACTAACCCCGCCCCTCCTCCCCCACTCTGGATCAATTATATGACTAACCCCGCCCCTCCTCCCCCACTCTGGATCAATGATATGACTAACCCCGCCCCTCCTCCCCCACTCTGGATCAATGATATGACTAACCCCGCCCCTCCTCCCCCACTTTGGATCAATGATATGACTAACCCCGCCCCTCCTCCCCCACTCTGGATCAATGATATGACTAACCCCGCCCCTCCTCCCCCACTCTGGATCAATGATATGACTAACCCCGCCCCTCCTCCCCCACTCTGGATCAGGGTAGAGATGGGCAGTCATGCACTCAAACATGGTTTAGTGATCCGAACTCTGGGAGCAAAACTGTGAGCGGAATGGGGATGTTTAATTCATGTCTCTGGCTGTGCGCATTTCAGGGAGGCCAGGAGATGCAGTCGCTGTGGTGGGAGTCAGAGGGGCTCCACAGCGATGAAGAGAAAATAGAAATGAGAATCCAAGCTAAAGGGAGGCCATATCTGAGTGGGCTTAAGTAACTCAGAGTCAACAGTCAAATAATAACTCTTTTTCTCAAGGGGTTTGCAGTCTCTCCGAGGTGCAGTAGAGAACTATTCACTAATACAAAGGGGGATTCTCTTGAAAGAAATGCTCATGGTCGGATACCATGTGAGTCAAGCATGAGGCAAACCACAGCCAGTCATTGTTAGGATCCCAATGCCAGAAGACAAGGCTGGTATTTCATTAGATCTCTCCTTGTGACATACAAAGGTCAAGTGCCTCGGCAAAAAAGTAAAAGATATCCATCATAGCCCTTCAGTGGTTCTGACTGTTGCTGATTGTAATGGCTTCCCTTCAAAGTTTAAAGGAAGACCTATAAACCCAATTTAGCATATTGCTCCTTCATGGTGCAACACAATTACTCATAGACCTCAAGTAAATGATTTATGTGAGTACGTAATCAATTAGTCTTTTGAGTCCAAATCCCCCTGCCATCCCCTTAATTTAGAGTTCTTATTTTAGAATGTAAGAATGCCACAGTGGAACACAGTATCTGTGTGTGCTTAATGATCTACCTGTGAGACAGTACACCAGTGGTGCTCCTCAGCACCTAGTGACAATGCATTACAGAGAACATGTTAGAATAAATAGATAAAGAACACCAATCCATCACTGGGGGGCGGTGAGCGTGCGTGGGCCCCAGGAAGGCCCTCTGCTCCCTGGCTCTCCTTGATTAATGCCTCCAGTCGCTCTATGCTGTGGTCGGGGCTCCCACAATGCCTTGTAAACCTCTGTCTAGAGATCTCTGTTTTCTGCTTCCTGTTTCCCCCGGCAGGTACGCTTGAAGACTCCTCCCAGATGACCAGGGCACCGGTACAGCCATTAATTTTGTCACCATGGCAATAAATCAAAGACACTGACCCAGTCATAGCTGTTTGAAACAGATCATTTGTTTCTGCTGCCGTTGGCTTGGCAGCCCACCCACAGTCATGAGGAGACCTTGAGGTGGAGGTTTTGAACGACAGCAGCTTGTTGTTTTTACCTTCTGTTAACGTGCGCATGTTTGGACCTCTGGTCCTTTCTGAAGAATACATTTGTTTGGTTAGTTAACAGCAAGAGCTGCAAGGTTGTATGTAAGTAAAAAAAAACATATTTTCAGGTAGTTTAGAGACACAGAAACCCCCACCACCCATGCAACCGTCCATGACAGTTCTCATGGTGTAACTTGAGAAAATAATTTGTTCATAATACATTTTCTAGCAACGTATTTTAGCAATATTAATTTAGTTGGAGAGTTGTTCCCTTGAACCCCGGGTAGAGAGACGCTGAGAAGCATGGGGTTCTTTCAGACAATGATATTACATTACGTAAGTCAGGACTGACAGTCGAAACCACTGCAAGGCTAAGCTTCCAAACACAACAGATGCTAATGTGCTTTAAGCATTTTGGGGAAAGAGACGCTTTTATCATCAGCACTTAAAATGGCTGAATATAGAATTATTGAAATCACCAACATACATCTTTGTAAGTGACCTTTATTGCCGTTTACCCTCTTTTTTCCTTCTTTTTCCAGGAGAGGCCAGGCCTTGTGGGTAATAGCTGGCATCGATATGGCCGTAATGTCATTGTGTGCCGCATCCCAGTGGTTACCGGGCCGTCAGAGAGGGCTCCCCGCTCGCCGTAATGACGAGATGTCAAGAAAACAAACGTTATTACCCAGCTTCAGACATGGCTGTCCTGGCGCAGGAGGACATCTGCTTCAGACATGGCTGTCCTGGCGCAGGAGGACATCTGCTTCAGACATGGCTGTCCTGGCGCAGGGGGACATCTGCTTCAGACATGGCTGTCCTGGCGCAGGAGGACATCTGCTTCAGACATGGCTGTCCTGGCGCAGGGGGACATCTGCTTCAGACATGGCTGTCCTGGCGCAGGGGGACATCTGCTTCAGACATGGCTGTCCTGCAGCAGGGGGACATCTGCTTCAGACATGGCTGTCCTGCAGCAGGGGGACATCTGCTTCAGACATGGCTGTCCTGCCGCAGGGGGACATCTGCTTCAGACATGGCTGTACTGCCGCAGGGGGACATCTGCTTCAGACATGGCTGTCCTGGCGCAGGGGGACATCTGCTTCAGACATGGCTGTCCTGGCGCAGGGGGACATCTGCTTCAGACATGGCTGTCCTGCCGCAGGAGGACATCTGCTTCAGACATGGCTGTCCTGCAGCAGGGGGACATCTGCTTCAGACATGGCTGTCCTGGCGCAGGAGGACATCTGCTTCAGACATGGCTGTCCTGGCGCAGGGGGACATCTGCTTCAGACATGGCTGTCCTGGCGCAGGGGGACATCTGCTTCAGACATGGCTGTCCTGCCGCAGGAGGACATCTGCTTCAGACATGGCTGTCCTGCAGCAGGAGGACATCTGCTTCAGACATGGCTGTCCTGCAGCAGGAGGACATCTGCTTCAGACATGGCTGTCCTGCAGCAGGGGGACATCTGCTTCAGACATGGCTGTCCTGGCGCAGGAGGACATCTGCTTCAGACATGGCTGTCCTGGCGCAGGGGGACATCTGCTTCAGACATGGCTGTCCTGCCGCAGGGGGACAGGAGGAGGGAGAGCAGACTGACATCACAGGGTCCAGGTGAGTGTGAAGGGAACAGCATGACTGAGCCTGGGTCAGATGGCTGAGCGGTTAGGGAGTCAGGCTATTAATCAGAAGGTTGTTGGTTCGATTCCCGGCCGTGCCAAATGACGTTGTGTCCTTGGGCAAGGCACTTCACCCTACTTGCCTCGGGGAGAATGTCCCTGTACTTACTGTAAGTCGCTCTGGATAAGAGCGTCTGCTAAATGACTAAAATGTAAATGAAATAATTAATAAGGTCTTCCAGTAGCTGTCATTATTAGAACTTATTTATTATCTTGGTTGACAAGATAGGCAGGGAGTACCAAATTAAAACTGGTTAGTATATAAATGATACAAACATGGAGGAAAGAATACAAATAGTATAAGAATCATGAGGACTCTGGAACTAGTAATGCAGTCTTTCCTACATGCTGATTGTGCAATGTGTGTATGTGTGTGCGTGTGTGTGTGTGTGTGTGTGGATGTGTGTGAGTGAGTGTGTGTATGTGTGTGTGTAAGTGTGAAACTCTGGACTAAGAGTAAAACAGAAAATAGTTTTTTGCCCATGTGCACTTCTGGTGGCTGCACATTGACAGTCCAACCTCCAGTGGCTAGACTGTACACTGTACTGAGGGTTCTAACAATGAAAGGGATGTACTGTAAGTCCCTCAATAAGTAAAAAGTGTGTCAAAGTAAGTAAGTAAGTAAGTAAGACTTTATTTATATAGCACATTTCATACAAGAATTGCAGCTCAAGGTGCTTTACATAAAATCAATAAAAACAATAATACAAGTGATAAACAATTCAAACAAAAATAAAAATCCCAATAAGATCTCTGTTCAAGAGAGAAACCAACTTTAAACATGCATCTTAAAAGTAACAATAATATAATTAATAAAAGTAGGAAAACCCTTTTGAGATAAAATTACTTAAATGCTTCGGTAAAAAGGTAGGTTTTAAGCTGTCTTTTAAAAATGTCTAGAGTGTTTGCTTCCCTAATATTTATGGGTAATTTGTTCCATAGTTTTGGGGTGTAATTGACAAAGGCCGAATCACCAATCTTCTTATGACTGCTTCTGGTGACCTCTAATAGGCCTGCATTTGATGATCGCAGTGTTCTAGCTGGTGTGTAGTTTATAAAGGAGTTAGCAATGTAGCTAGGTCCTTGTCCGTGTAGAGCTTTGTATGTGAGGAAAAGGACCTTAAAGTCAATTCTGAAGGTAACAGGGAGCCAGTGTAAAGTAGCTAGGACAGGACTAATGTGTTCTCTCCTTTTAGTTTTGGTTAATAATCTATCTGCAGAATTTTGAATGAGCTGTAGTCTTTCAGTGGTTTTCTTGGGAATACCAGTGAAAAGTGCGTTACAGTAGTCCAGCCGGCTGGATATAAAAGCATGAATTAACTTCTCTGCATCATTTTGGTTTATGAATGGTCGTACCTTTGCTATATTCCTCAGGTGAAAGAAAGCTGTTTTGGTCACTTTATTAATGTGAGAGTTGAAATTCAAATCTGAGTCCAGGATTACACCGAGACTCGTCACCTCTGGTTTAAGACAGGGGGTTAAACCTCCAAGATTCTTAATAAGCATCTCTCTTTTGGATTTGGGGCCACATAGTAGGACTTCGGTTTTGTCTTCATTTAATTTAAGAAAGTTAGCGTTCATCCATTTGTTTATTGCCAACAGGCAGTTGGTAATGGAATTGATGGCCGTTGCATCGTTGGGTTCAGTGGATATATATAGTTGTGTGTCATCCGCATAGCTATGGAAATCTATGTTATGTTCTCTGATTATGTCGCCGAGTGGTAACATATAAAGAGAAAAAAGTAATGGACCTAAGCAGCTTCCTTGAGCAACCCCGTAGCAGTTCTCATGTTTCTTGGACCTATGGTCACCTAAACTAACATAAAACTTCCTTCCTGTGATATATGATTTCATCCAGTTCAATACACTATCCGTGAACCCAATAAGATTTTCCAGTCTATTGATTAGGATGTCGTGATCAATTGTATCAAATGCTGCACTGAGATCTAACAGGATAAGGATAGAGACTTTATTTGCATCAGAGTTTAGTCTGAGGTCGCTAATTATTTTGGTGAGAGCAGTTTCAGTACTGTGATATTTCCTGAAACCTGACTGCGAGACTTCCAGGATGTTATTTTCTTCAAGAAAATTATTTAATTGGACTAAAACTATATTTTCCAGTACTTTACTAATAAATGGAAGGTTTGATATTGGTCTGTAATTTGCAAGTAGACTGTTATCCAATTTGGGTTTCTTTAATAGGGGCTTTACAACAGCTGTTTTGAAGGCATCTGGGAAAACGCCAGTTCTAAGGGATGTGTTTATAATCTCTAGCACCGGACCTGAGACACTATCAAACACTCGCTTAAAGAATGTTGTGGGTATAGGATCAATATCTGAGGTTGTGGAGTTAGATTCGCTGACAATTTTGGAAAGTTCACTAAGTGTGATACAGGTAAATGTGCTCATGGTTATGTTGCAGAATCTACTGATGTCAGTTTCGACCCCACTATTAATAATACTAGCTCTGATCAAAGTTATTTTGTTCTTGAAGAACAAAGCAAGCTCTTCACATTTAACTACTGAGGATGGAGGTGGAGCAGGGACAGTGTTTAGCAGCTGGTCAATGGTGGAGAAAAGAACTCTGGAATTTCTGGCAAAGATAAAATACTTTATATTCCAGGGGGAGTTATTATCATAAAAACTCCTTCTACTATCCATATTTCAGACCATTTCTTCCTCCAAATGATCATGTCCTTGAAAGTGTTGAAAAAAAATTGCAGTATCAACTCTATATAGAGTACTATACTAGATACTTACATTCTTCACGCTGTTTACTGTTTGAATGAAAATGGGTAAAACCTGTGGTGCAGTACTCCTTTCTAATACAAATGGACATGTTCTTTCATGCTAAACTAAACACCGTCAGTTTAGAAACTTACCCTAAACTGGAGGATCATGATTTCATTCTGAAACCTCAACCAGGGAACTCCATATCTGACAGCAGACTGTGCTTTTATTGAGCTCATTAGAAAACACACTTGTTCCTAGCAGACCCTGAAAATAAGAAAACTAGGCTATCTGGATATAACACAAGGTTTTCTTGGTTGAAAGCCTACTTTACTTAAGAAGGAAAATTATTTTAAAAACCATAACAGAAAGGTACATGAATTACACAGTAATCAATTGTACTAAATGCCAGCTTTCGCAATAGCTTCTTAACAGCTGATGTGAAGCAAATATGTGTAAACTCTCTCTCTCTCTCTCTCTCTCTCTCTCTCTCTCTCTCTCTCTCTCTCTCTCTCTCTCTCTCTCCCTATCGCTGTCTCTCTCTCTCTCTCTCTCTCTCTCTCTCTCTCTCTCCCTATCCCTCTCTCTCTCTCTCTCCCTCTCTCTCTCCCTATCCCTCTCTCTCTCTCTCTCTCTCTCTCTCTCTCTCTCTCTCTCTCTCTCTATCCCTCTCTCTCTCTCTCTCTCTCTCTCCCTATCTCTCTCCCTATCCCTCTCTCTCTCTCTCTCTTTCTCTTGTCTTGAACAGTAAAGAGTGGTAAACCTCTCCCAGGGAGGCTGGTGTGTGCGGCTGCACCAAGGCGTCCTCCTCCTGCCAGTGTGCTGCTAATGAGCCACCTGTCATGGAGGATTCCTTCTAACGCAGAAGGATTCTGTCCCTGCCGTCTGGGTGCAGCAGCAGGACACAGCTACAGGAGGAACCAGGAAGATGCCAAGAAAGAAAGAGAAAGGTCCAAAAGCAGAGAGGATTCTAGACGTTCTGATGAATCTATTTCTGTCTCTATTTCTCTTTCTCTATTCTCTCTCTCTCTCTCTCTCTCTCTCTCTCTCTCTCTCTCTCTCTCTCTCTCTCTATTCTCTCTCTCTATTGTCTCTCTCTCTATTCTCTGTCTCTCTTGTTTCAGGTGCAGTTTCTCCAGCACCATGAACATCTCAGTTGCTCACATCCAGACCAGACCAGACCAGATGTGATCATGCTAAATGTTAATGTTTGCTGGCTTAGAACAAGAGCAGAGGTATTTCAGCTCAGAGGGGTCCTTCCAGCCAGGTGTGATATTCATGATCTTGCTTTGAAGCCGTGTGCCTCTGAACTCCACTCTCAAGCCTTGGCAGAGCTACACCCCTCTCCACACACGCACGCACGCACACCCACACACACACACTCTCCTCTCCTTATCTCCTTTCATCTGCTTCTCTCAGCAGTGTCTCTTCTCTATGCCCCCCCCCCCCCCCCCAACATGCCCCCCCCCACCCCCACTTCTGCATGTGACCTGAAGAGGACAGCCTGGTTCTGCATGTGACCTGAAGAGGGCAGCCTGGTTCTGCATGTGACCTGAAGAGGACAGCCTGGTTCTGCATGTGACCTGAAGAGGGCAGCCTGGTTCTGCATGTGACCTGAAGAGGGCAGCCTGGTTCTGCATGTGAGCGTGCTGGTGCCTCCAGACCCTCAGCCTGCCTGCTCTGATGCATGTGAAGAAGCGACGGCACAAATGATCAGAAAGCACATTAGTGCTGATGAATTTAGGCCTCAAGAGTCAGTGTATATCCAAAACATGTCTGTCAGATCAATTGTATTGAAGTTCAAAAGGAAATTGAGGGCAAGTTGGGAGTCAATTTGATTAGATGTTGATGATTGTAGCATGATCGAGCAGAGTGGATTAGATGTTGATGATTGTAGCATGATCGAGCAGAGTGGATTTGAGGGTGATAGAAGCTTTGCTGGTTTAACACCATCACACCTGATAACAGAGGACTTGACAGGAACAGGCAGCACTGGTGGACTAATAAACAGACAGACAGGCATGCAGGCAGGCAGGCAGACAGACAGGGAGAGACAGACAGGCATGCGGCAGGCAGACTGACATAGAATAGAAACACACACACACATAGACACACATTCACACACACACAGACACACACACACAGACAGGGTCCAGTGCGCAGACAGCGTTCATTAACATAGAGATGAATATGGTAATCAGATCCCAGGATGCCTAGAGATTCTGTTCCCTCCCCAAGGGGAGTAAATATAGAGAAGAAGGGAGGGAATCTCTACCCCTCACTGTGACATCACAGGAGGGCTGGCTGCTTCATACAGCAGGGGAGGGAATCTCTACCCCTCACTCTGACATCACAGGAGGGCTGGCTGCTTCATACAGCAGGGGAGGGAATCTCTACCCCTCACTCTGACATCACAGGAGGGCTGGCTGCTTCATACAGCAGGGACTGCTGATGTACCAAACTATCTTTTTACTCAACAATGTACACATGACAGATGAGGCCATCTAGTGCACACATAACTGATAAACAAAGCCAGAATTGGGAGAGCGTCTGTGCCTATATGTTGAGGATATTTTAGTATGTGTTGGGTGTGTGATGGGTGTGTGTGTCTGTGTTGGGTGTGTGTATGTGTGTGATGAGTGTGCGTGATGGTGTTTGAGTGTTGGGTGTGTGTAGGGTGTGTGTGTGTGTTGGGTGTGTGTTGGGTGTGTGTTATCTGTTACTAGTACGGCAGGCAGGTCTCCTGTTGTGCAACCTGACATTTTCATCCCGATCACTTGATGGAATCCAACCTTCATATATTCTTTCACTTCCAAGCTGGACACCCACACACACAGACACACAGACACACAGACACACACACACTCACTGTAGGCACATAAGCGTATACTGAGATGTGAGAGCAGGGGGCTTGGGGGGGATTGGGATCAGGGATTGAGAAGGTATCGAGATGTGGGATTTATCCAGGCTTGCAGGCTGCTATCAGTTCAGTTTGGTTTCAGCATGATAACCCACAGCTGTATGTGCCACATCCAATATGCAGTCCCCACTGGCATGCTGTTATAGCTTTGAAGGGGTAATGACTTTTTCATGGTTTGGAAACACATTGTACTGTACGAACTGGGGTTAGGGTTAACATTGGGGACATAGCGTGACAATCCATCGTGAAAACCTGAGGCTGATATAGATCTGAGAGCATGCCCTTGCCCAGCCTTGGGACCAAGGACATAAGAGTCCATTACCCAAATGTTTTTTATCCAGAGCACTGTCATTATGTCCCTTTTTAGTTCAAGAGTTTTTTGTTTTTGAGACTGATGTTTTGATGGATGGACTCTTACCACCTTAGCACCTTCCTGTCTCACCATCTTCCTGTCTCACTACCTTCCTGACTCACAATCTTCCTGTCTCACCACCCTCCTGTCTCACCACCTTCCTGTCTCACCACCTTCCTGTCTCACCACCTTCCTGTCTCACCACCTTCCTGTCTCACCACCTTCCTGTCTCACCATCTTCCTGTCTCACCACCTTCCTGTGTGTCTGGGCTGATGTCATGTGAAGGTGGAGGGAGGGCTGATGGAGCCGTTAACTTCCCTCCTTTATGGAGAGCAAGAGGCTCCATCAGCCCTCGCTCCACCTTCACATGACCTCCTCAGCCCAGACACACAGGAAGGTGGTGAGACAGGAAGGTGGTGAGACAGGAAGGTGGTGAGACAGGAAGGTGGTGAGACAGGAAGGTGGTGAGACAGGAAGGTGGTGAGACAGGAAGGTGGGGAGACAGGAAGGTGGTGAGACAGGAAGGTGGTGAGACAGGAGGGAAGTTAACGGCTCGCAGAAGAGGGGAGGTGTCTGCTGCCACGGCTGATTCAGGGCCATGAAAGCGGATGCCTTTTATTGCAGACTGACCCCCACCTGCAAGCAGAGGCTCTCACTGCTCCGAAGCTCTCGAAGGATTTAAGGTTAATGTTCCAGTCTTAATGAAGCCGCCACGCTCTGCCAAGCCCCCTGCTGCTGTGGGAGAAGAGGATCTGCCCACCTCCACCCCTGGAGACCTGGCTGGGCAGAGGGGATCTGTGGAACCTCCAGCACCTGGGAGCCAGGGCTGGAGAGCATGAAGGGTAACAGCTCAGCACTAAGTAGACTTCCCTTCCTGAACCTTTCCTCTCCACATCGTCCCTCTGTGACTAGGAGGGTTAGCGTGAACCCTCTGGCTTTTTGATTCCAGGGTTAGGAGGTTTGTTGTGGAGATTTAATGGCAGTGGATGGAGTGAGAACAAGAGATGGAAAGTGTCTCAAATGGATTGACAAAGTGGCCCCACTACTGACTTCAACAGGTGCACTTGGTTGTTGTAGACTCACGCACTTGAGTGTTGTAGACTCACTCACGTAAACAACATGATGAATGAATGAATTTCAGACTCTGTCATTCTATGTCCATGGGAGGTGGATTAAGTTTAAGAGTTATTGGTGCAAATATAAAACATGAGTGTTTTCAAACCCATGTGAATGTAACCTCCATATAATTCAAATGTCACTGGTGGTATTGATGAAAATGAAATAGAGTAATTCTGGTGGTTTAACAAGCCCCTTAAGACTGTGACATAGTCCCTCACAAAAGTCACAAACTGCCTTTCACAATGATTTCAGTTACGTCATCGGTTGATGTCAAAAGGGTGTGTATTTGTTATCAACAAGAACAAAAAAAGGGTTGATTTGGTCTTCATCTTTGACTGTTCTTGAAGCCATGAGGACAACACACTTCCCACTGCTGTAGGATAACACCTTCTTATATGTCTGTGCTTTATTACTAAATTGGTCTGGTGAACTAGAGGCAATGGGACAGTCTTGAATATAAATCTCTGTAATTGAACCCACAGACATACAAACACACAGAGTTCTGTAGCATAATTCCTATAAAGCATGATTGAGCGACAACTTCATTAATAATTGACGAAGATACATTCTAGCACCTAAATATGCTGATTGATGTTCAGCGTCCCATGCTATCAGCGTCCCAAGGCTATCAGCGTCCCATGCTATCAGCGTCCCATGCTATCAGCGTCCCATGCTATCAGCGTCCCATGCTATCAGCGTCCCAAGGCTATCAGCGTCCCATGCTATCAGCGTCCCATGCTATCAGCGTCCCATGCTATCAGTGTCCCATGCTATCAGCGTCCCATGCTATCAGCGTCCCATGCTATCAGCGTCCCATGCTATCAGCGTCCCATGCTATCATGCTATCAGTGAGTTCAGCATATGTTCGAGGCGGTGAGGTCTGTGAGATGGTGAAATGATAGTGCCAGATCATAGCTGGACTTCAGACTGTGATTGCCTGCTAGTTTTTCTAGTATAACAGACAGAAAGAGGATGCTCTTGTAAAGTTCTCTAACAGACAGAAAGAGGATGCTCTTGTATAGTTCTCTAACAGACAGAAAGAGGATGCTCTTGTATAGTTCTCTAACAGACAGAAAGAGGATGCTCTTGTATAGTTCTCTAACAGACAGAAAGAGGATGCTCTTGTATAGTTCTCTAACAGACAGAAAGAGGATGCTCTTGTAAAGTTCTCTATTTTGTATCCAATAACAATTCACGTCCATTTCAGAGCAGTGCCGTTAAAGGAAAACGGTTTACATTACCGCTCATCTAAACAACTTCACAGGGGACAGATCCCTGAGTCCTGAGCAACACACTTGGCACATCTGAGCTTCATACAGTCCCTGTTTGTTTGTGACAAAGACAGAAGCACAGACAGATTCCTGCAGATTACTGCCTACATAGTTGGATGACCAGGTGCAGATGGCTCTGAGCCAGCAGGGGGGCTTCAGCTGATAGGCCTGTCAGAGACTGGACATGGGCCAGCATGTCACAGGAATTTCGGTGTGTGTGTGTCCATATGAGATTATGTTTTACAACACGTCAAGTTGTCATGCTTCAGTAAGTTTTCTTGCATTTGTGTAAACATTTGCTAAAGGACTTTCATATACAGCACTGTTTGTGAAGGGCTGTGTGTGTGGGTTCCTTGTTCTGCAGACAGGACAGCTGGCCTCTGTGACCTGCCAGACAGCTGTCACCTGCAGGCTGAGCCCACCTGTCACCTGATTCATGCTAGCACCTGCCCCCCCACCTGCCCCCCCACCTGCCCATTCTCTGGGCCCCTCCGCCTCAGGAAACCTGGGCTGGTTGGCATCATCTGACCTGTGGAAGTTCAGTAGACTGACAAGAGGAAGACAAGAGTCAAGCAATTCCTTGAAAAGTTACCTGAGTAGTTTGTGAGGTTGGTATCTAGTATTGCGTGTGTGTGTTTGTATATATATATATTTTTAGGCCATTTCTTTTTTATTGTGACAGTGAAAAGTGACTGACAGGAAATGTAAGGAAGAGAGAAAAGGGAAGACATACAGGAAATGTCCCGGGCTGGATTTGAACCCTGGCCCCTGTGGTAAGGCCTCTGGATTTGAACCCTGGCCCCTGTGGTAAGGCCTCTGGATTTGAACCCTGGCCCCTGTGGTAAGGCCTCTGGATTTGAACCCTGGCCCCTGTGGTAAGGCCTCTGGATTTGAACCCTGGCCCCTGTGGTAAGGCCTCTGGATTTGAACCCTGGCCCCTGTGGTAAGGCCTCTGGATTTGAACCCTGGCCCCTGTGGTAAGGCCTCAGCCTACGTGGGACGAACATTTAACCCTGTGAGGGATGATTGAAGTGTTTAACTTTGTGTGGTTTAAAACAAGACATTTACCAGACTACAGAACCATTGACAACTCGCAAATAAGAATACGAGTTACAAAGCCTTAAAAGAACTACCTGAGAAATGTTAAAAATAAATCTGTCATATTTCTTTACCTTTCCACTTACAGTATACCTGTCAACTCTCAAGAGCAGTTACTCCCCCTTCCCGTTTCTTATTCAGAAGCCACTGCATACAAATCACTGTTATCCTGCGCAATTAGTATTAGAAAGTATTGTCCGCTGATAGAAGTGTCATGTTTCAGCACATCTAAATAGCTGCCTCCGGCTTAATCCAGCAGATGACAAATGATTGACATTCTGTCAATCTTTGTCTATTATGGGATTTCAAAAGCTTCCTTTCTCCCAACCCTGTTTACTGCTCTATCAATCCCTCACACATGAATACACTAATATCCTGAGTACATCATGCAGAAGCCTGTTCATAGCTATGGAAGTCTTCTAGAAGAGATAAGTTTTGGTTCTCAGGTTAACCCAGTAAAGGTGCGTACTGTAGGCACAGCATTGCTTTTGTAATCTTTCAATACAAGCTGTCAATCACAGCGCGAGGTAGGACAGGAAAGAGGTCAAATCTAATAATCAGGAGAGTTTCTATGCACCCAAATATAGCTTTACATCACGTCTGTTAAATTGTTAATGAGAATTGACAATTTAGTCATCTCATTAAGAGTGAGTAATAGGATTCAGTCCCTTCATCTCTATTGAAGGATGCTAATCAGCAGCATTGGTAGCTTAAAGCATTCAGTATAATTTTGATCATTTTTCCAATTGTCACACACAATCACAAGTATCATTTCCCTTCTCTTGCTTCAATTTTTTTTGTTGATCATCTATTCTTAGGAGTGTACTTCTGAAAGTATGTTACTTTTGCGCACTGTACATTTCACAATGTACAAAGTAATTCTCTATGAGAAATTATAACAATGAACTATGAACAGTTATCAAGAATATCATCACAAGGATCATTTCTCTCTTTTAGAAAGAAAAATCAAATAGGTAAGACACATCTTAACCAAACCTAGTTAAATTCAATTTTTGTCTCGATTCAAAACTCTCGGAAGGTTTATATACAACTACAACAGCATATTTGGAACTTAAAGCTATTTCTAGCATTCCCGATCTAAAAGAAAACTGTAGAAAATAAAACAATGAGTCTGGGATCTAATTACCTGAATTTATGATTGTCAAAGCCATTTCAGAAGAATATGAATAGGGTACTCAATAAATAAAGCATATTTTGTGAAGTGCTAAGAAGTGCTTAGTGAAGAATTTCTAAATCTTCAGCACGATTTGTCCCCCCCTCACTGCAGTATCTGTCCCCCCCTCACTGCAGTATCTGTCCCCCCCTCACTGCAGTATCTGTCCCCCCCTCACTGCAGTATCTGTCCCCCCCACTGCAGTATCTGTCCCCCCCTCACTGCAGTATCTGCCCCCCCCACTGCAGTATCTGTCCCCCCCTCACTGCAGTATCTGTCCCCCCCTCACTGCAGTATCTGTCCCCCCCTCACTGCAGTATCTGTCCCCCCCACTGCAGTTTAGAACTGACTATGCTTTCATGCTCCTGCAGTTGGAATATTTACCAGGCACCCCTGACAACACACACAATCCTCCACCCTTCATTTGCATACTGATTCACGGGCCAATAGGGCGTAGAGGATTGGAATATTGTAAATAGGGAGTGTAATCACTGTTTGCTCGCCCAAAGCAAAAATTAGCATGGACCGTTTGGCTGCGGCATATATGTTGCTGAAAATGTCTAAAACTGTCCACAAAGGGTCAGAGATGACACCCAAGGGGCCACTAAATAGACTTGTAGCAATAATGTGTTCCTGCTTTCTGAAAGCACACAGGGTTGCAACAGTTTAAGATAAATGTTGAGTACGAACTGCTTGATTGTAATCTCTCCCTGACTGTCCACACTGGGCTTGAGTGTTAGGGTTCATTCCATGTAGACTTCAATATCTGGAGGACATGAATAACATGCCCTTCAAACATTGTCATAACATCTAGTGCTGTACACAGCATGAGAAAATGATGAATAAATAAATTGAGGAGCATTAATAAGTAAACAAAGTGTCTATTCTGGTGATGGTAGAAGTAGGGGGGTTGCCCTGAGTCGTTGATGGAGGAGAGGGTTGACTTTCTCCACTAGAAGTTGACACTGTTGGTAAATAACTCATGAACAAGAACATCACAAATTGGGTTAATGTGAGTCATAATGCTTGTTTCCTTTATTATTAAATATACAGAGGTTACAAGCTTGTGATGTGGGAGTCTGGTCAGGGTCTCTGTGGACGTGTGTGTGAACCCCATGCAATGTGTTTGAGAAAAACTTTCATTGACTTTAATTAACGTTGACTGGCAAAGACCCCAGTGCTCTGCTGTCTCTCTATGATGCTGTCCTGTCTATTATGCTGTGCTGTCTCTCTATGATGCTGTCCTGTCTATTATGTTGTCCTGTCTCTCTATGATGCTGTCCTGTCTATGATGCTCTCCTGTCTATTATGTTGTCCTGTCTCTCTATGATGCTGTGCTGTCTCTCTATGATGCTGTGCTGTCTCTCTATGATGCTGTGCTGTCTCTCTATAGTGTTTTCCTGTCTCTCTATGATGTTGTCCTGTCTCTCTATGATGCTGTCCTGTCTATGATGCTGTGCTGTCTCTCTATGATGCTGTGCTGTCTCTCTATGATGCTGTGCTGTCTCTCTATGATGCTGTGCTGTCTCTCTATTATGTCGTCCTGGGAAGAATGGCACCATAGATATATATAAAGACTAGATGTCTTACGGCGGAGTCTAGAACGTCCGCACATGGCGGCCATCTTGCTACAGTCAACTCGCTCACCCGAGTGACTGTTATTTACACTGCTCATGTTGTGTCACAGTGAATTCCTTGCATTTTACAGGAGATGGTGCCATTCATAGATATATATAAAGACTAGATGTCTCATGGCGGCCATCTTGCTACAGTCAACTCGCTCACCCATAACATTGTGTTGGTGCTACATGTACTTTTTAAATGACCATAACGTGCTCAATTTTCAACCGATTTTTAAACGGTTTGGTTTTTTATCAATGTCAGAGATGTCGTTATGCCACTGCATACTTATTAATAATTATGTAAAAAAAGAAAATTAAGAATAGAAGTATGCAGTGGCATAACGACATCTCTGACGTTGATAACAAACCAAACCGTTTCAAAATCGGTTGAAATTTGAGCAAGTTATGGTCATTTAAAAAGTACATATGATTTGATTGAAAGTGCTTGATGTAGGCTCTAATGTCAGAATAGTTATTGAACCTTTGAGACAGCAAATATACAGCACATATAGAGCCCATAACAGGACAGATGGATTTATATGTCCCTAAACATCACTGACACATTTCAATTTAAACGCAAAGGGGTGGGATATAACCAGTTTTATCAAAGTCCCGCCCTTATGCATTTAAATGAAATGCACATTTCTATTCCTTGCAAAGGGGCGGGACATAAGCCACAGTGTTTTATGCTTTATAAAACATTGTATTTTCCAGATTTTTTTAAAATGGCCCTAAAACGTAACCTGTAAAGGTTTATGCCTGGTATTGAGCTGTAGAACGGTGCTGGCAGCCTGGCACAACCAAGACACACACACTTCTCTGACCCTCTACCTGATCATGCGCTTGCTTCAATGAACGTGACTGAGAACAGGCCACATGTTAACAATGACATATCTGGTTAAATAGTTTTCAAAGTGTCCCAATTGTGTTGGCAGTTTCAAGACTGAAACTTGTATGTCTGCTACTTGATTGGCAGCTCAGGTCTGACAGTTTGCTCTCAAGTGTCCAATCACAATCACATGAGGACAGCTCCATGTAATGGGTTATGTCCCGCCCCTTTGCATTGAAATTGAAATGTGTCCCATCCTTTAAATGTGTATTTCTTTTGAAAGAAATGCAACTTCACATCACTTAAGAGATGTCTATTTATTAATTTATGTATTTATATATTTATTTAATGATGGCACATTTAGTCCTCCATACTATGCACGCTGAAGTGGCACACGGTCACTCTTCCTGTGACTGGCAAGCTGCCGAGGAGGCGGGACCTGCCGAGGAGGCGGGACCTGCCGAGGAGGTCCCGCCCAATGGGACCCCCCCCCCCCAAAAAATATTGATATTACATTTACATTTAGTCATTTAGCAGACGCTCTTATCCAGAGCGACTCACAGTAAGTACAGGGACATTCCCCCGAGGGAAGTAGGGTGAAGTGCCTTGCCCAAGGACACAACGTCATTTGGCACGGCCGGGAATCGAACTGGCAACCTTCAGATTACTAGCCCGCTTCCCTCACCGCTTAATAATATACTTATTATTATACTTATAATAATAAGTATATTATGATTATGGCCCTGGGCCAGAGTGACTACCAGTATTATTGTGGAGATTTTATTTGGATTATAAATGTATTTATTATGCTACATTAGTTTATTATTTTGTTATGCACCGTACATCTGTACATATCAAGGGATATATAGCCTATTAAAAGAACAATATTACTATTGTAATGACCTTTTTTAATATTCATTGCTATTGAAATAAAAAAATGTACTTACTTATGCATATTAATCAGTGTAAACTATTTATTTTTGTTGTTGTTTTTTTTTAAATTAAAAATAAATTAAAAAAAAGTCTCTGGCATTGTTCAGAGGGCCGGTCGAAATGCGTTGGCGGGCCATATTCAGCCCGCGGGCCGTAGTTTGGGGACCCCTGTTATAAGGCATGCATAAACAATGAGACTGAGAGACAGCACAGAACAAAACAACACATTAGTTAGCGACATTACTCCAGGGCAGATCCTCAGGGTCTATATCTATGTATGTGCTTTTCCTCTGGTATGATGATGCATGATTGGGTTATACTTTTGTTTGTTTGTTGACTTGTTTTGACATGTCATTATGGGTGTTTTGTGTGCAATAGAGGTTGGCATGAAACTCCCAGATGTCAATTATGGTGGGAGTCAGGTGGCTGAGCGGTTAGGGAATCGGGCTAGTTATCAGAAGGTTGCCAGTTCGATTCCCGGATGTGCCAAATGACGTTGTGTCCTTGGGCAAGGCACTTCACCCTACTTGCCTCGGGGGGAATGCCCTGTACTTATTGTAAGTCGCTCTGGATAAGAGCGTCTGTAAATGTAAATTATGGAGAGTCAATATTTTGTTTTTGCATCAGGACTTGCTGCTCACGAGACCCGAGTCATAAGAGTTACCTTCACACAATAACACCCTCATTACACAAACGCATGCACACAGTCCACCAACCCTCTGGAGGCGTGTGTGGAGGCCTGTGTGGAGGCCTGTGTTTGGGGACCAGTGTAGCACAACCTCACCCCCCCCTCCCACACTCCTCTCTGTGTCTTTCTCTCCAACTCTCTCTCTCTGGTTATCTTTCATTGGCTCTTCAACCACAGAGCCCACTGACCCCCCTGCCGTGAGGGCCATAGCTGGACGTGTTCTGGCAGCTCAGCAGGCAGCGGACAGACACCTCATCCTTCCCTGGCCTGCTGGGAGGGCTGAGCTGGACTCAAATTGGACTCCATCTTGGCTCACAACGCTACTCCATTTTATTACCGCAAGAGTGACCTGCCATCCTCCCATGCTGTTAAACTACATTTAACACACTTCCAGGCGAGTTAGAACAAGTTGAAAGAGGGGGGCTCTAATGTTCACATGCCCTTTTCTCTTTCAGACTTGTGTGGCACAGCTTTATCACAAATTGCAGTGTTGCACTGGGAGTGCAATGTCAGACTGCATAGTAAAAAGAACTGCAGCTCTGCTTGGCAACAACCCAGGTGGCCGGACCCTGGGGGCTGTGGTGAGTTGTCCTGCCTGCTGCATCACACAGGACGAGCAGAGAGAAATACTTCTTTACAGGATCTCCTGACACTAGACAGGTACAAATGGGTTAGAAACCGTGTTTATCAATCGCATGGTGGTGGCAACATTAATGCTTGTAAAAACTTGGTTATGGTTTTGCACCGACCAAAAATATTCTACAGTCGAGTTTTAGGTTTCTGTGTGTCACCAAAGTGTCACTAAAAACATAATTAGCTTCTTTTCCTGTACAAAGTCAGTACAGCTGATGTTCCAGCTGTTTTGTTCGGAGTATTATGAGTATTAGTTGTATGTAAATCTAAAGCCACCACCTGGAACAGAGTAATTCTGTTTTTATTGGATGAAAAGTGTGTAAACAGACAAGATGACCTTCTAATGTCTACAGAACATTACCTAACATTGGGAACAGGAACAAAACCTAACATGGAACAGGAACATCATCATTAGTAGGAGGGAAAACACCAGCTGTCTTAAAAAAATATGATGTCTGTTTAAAATGTTTATTACAGGTTGGATAATATTGATTATGCCTAAAAGGTTGTTGCGTGTGTATGTGAAAGGCGGACAGATTGAAGTCATCATGCAGATTGTGGATCTGTGATATTTAGGAATGCTGTGCTGTCTATATGGTGATGATGTAAATACTGACACACTCAACCGTGTGGTGCCAAACTATAAAATAATAAGGCACACTGTCATCGCATGCTCTCAATGCAAAAATCTCAATGTTTCTTTACCAGGTAAATACACTATTTACTGGTAAAAATTTCGCATGATACTTTTATGAAACCCTTCCCAATCTAGTCTAATCTTTTTTATTGATTATTTTTCAGTTTCGCTAATCAAGGATACTAGAGATAGTGTCCATGACAAATCACCAAGAAAGAGTCTCCAGTAGAATCTAGATGAGCTCGTTATTCTTAACATGACTAAGCCAAAACCAACCTTCTCGATTAAAATATTGTTTTTGTCATTAGTAAGATGAACTAATACAGCTTCTGTTCTGCCTACAGTATTGGCCACAAATCCCATCATCTACACCAAAAAACTTGAAAACACTTAAGAACTACAGTCAAACAACAGAGGTTATTGACTTGCCCTTTTGTAAATACTACTGTACAAAGCACTCTCAAACAAAACAGCGTTCCGTTGAAATGATCACACGGCACCAAATCCCCATGTCAAGTGACGGTTCTTTGACTCCCTGACCGTGCGGAGGCAGCGACGTCCTGGTCCTGCAGGAGCAGCTCAGGGCCTCCGCTCGCCCCTGGAGGCAGCATCAAAAGCTGGAGCACACAGGGTCAGGGCACCAAAGGCTCTGCAGTCTTATATATCTCTCTTACTGACAGCTTTGACAAGTTTTGACCCACAGTACACCCCAGACAGAGATCAAAGATAGTAGCTTAAACCTTCTGCTCTTTTCTGCAGAAGCGGGGGGGGGGGGACGACGACACAGAATTAGAGGGAAGTGGTTTGTTGAGGCATGTATTCCAGATCTGGAATACATCCGCTGCTGTTTTTGGTATGGCTGTTCGGGCTGATCTACTCTGAACAGCCTAAGCGTGAGATGATCAGGGCCGATTAATCTCTGATAAATACTATTATGATTGTGATTCTCAACACTGTTTTTAGCAGCCTACTTTTTTTCCATTCAAAGAAACTCAGTTTCAATGACAGTATCTATTTTACGGTTTAACATTGTATTTTAGGTAGGTATAAGAATGTTGGCAGCAATGTATCCTAAGGTGACATTTTTGGGTTGGGTTGGAGAAAGTGGTTGCATAACAACGAGGATGTAAACTGCTGATGAACCAAACAGAATGAGAGGGCTGGTAGTTTTCTGTTTCCAGTGCTAATGGGAATAGTTGTTCAGATGTTTCATAGTGAACAGAACAGCAGTATGTCCACCCAACATGTTGGCTGAGCCACCAAGGCTTAGCTAGCATAAGTTGGTAAATATAGCAAATTGTGTCTGGGCCTGGTTCTTAACATAACCGAGACACAGATAAATATATAGATAAATGATAACACGTTTTACATGTCACATTTAACAGCAGGTGGAGATACTAGACATGTTGAGTTGAGTTCTGAACAGAGGACTCTGAGGTCAGACACAAAAACTTGGGCTCATTTCACCTCAAGGTGCTCCACTCCCTCTCACACCTCTAAGCACCAGCATCATTTATTCATCAGGCTAGAGACCCATCTCCGACACACACACAAACACACAGATAATATGCACATCCTCACATACAACCCCACTGTCACAGGATCACATTCTGTATGCTGGCTGTAGTCAGGATTCACAATGACTAACCCTAACCCTAACCCAGGCACAATGAACAGAACTGTAAAACTGCAGTGTGCCTGGAAGTTGAGGTCATATATATATTTCTGTAACAAAGTAACAAAGGGAGTCAGGTGGCTGAGCGGTTAGGAAATCGGGCTAATAATCTGAAGGTTGCCAGTTTGATTCCCGGCTGTGCCAAATGACCTTGTGTCCTTGGGCAAGGCACTTCCCCTGCTTGCTTCGGGGGAATGTCCCTGTACTTACTGTAAGCTGCTCTGGATAAGAGCGTCTACTAAATGTAACAAAGACCCTTTTATATAGTAGAATGTATTCTTCAATGACTAGCACAAGCACAATGGTTCACCTAGTAATCTAGAAGGAAGAAATAAAGAAACAAGCCGGCTAAATCATTTTTCCATTTTCTTTCTTGTCCCAAGAATTTCAGTGCCCAGTCTGAAACTGAAACTAGACACTCCGTTCATTTTGCAATTGAACGACTGCCTCCGACAAAGCAACCTAGTTCTCCATGTTTAAAGCTGCCCTTTAAATAACTTCTGACTTCAGTCAGTGGTGGGGGTGTCTCGTGTCAACGCTAACATAGCCAAACATTTGGCATTTATCCCTCACTGATCACTGCTTGGAGTTGTTTATGATTCATTGTTTAGTTACATGAATTGCCAACTGCACAGTGGTATTGAAGCTGTTGTGGCGGCAAGTGGCATGGTGAGACAAGGCCATCGGGCTTGTTTGGCGTCTAGGAGTAACGAGAGGAGCAGTGAATTCTGCTATCAGACATGCTTAATGACCAAAGACACGTCGACAGGTTTTGCTGCATTCTCCCCACAGTAATGCTTTTCTCAGCTCAAGATAAGGACTATCAACAAGGAGAAGATTTGAGAAAGGGAACAATGTAGTTTCATGAGTGTGTTTGGAGATAGTACTGTGTAAACTGTGTTTAGGTACATACTGTGTAAACTGTGTTTAGGTACATACTGTGTAAACTGTGTTTAGGTACGTACTGTGTAAGCTGTGTTTAGGGACATACTGTGTAAGCTGTGTTTAGTTACTTACTATGTAAACTGTGTTTAGGGACATACTGTGTAAGTTGTGTTTAGTTACTTACTGTGTAAACTGTGTTTAGTTACTTACTGTGTAAGCTGTGTTTAGTTACTTACTGTGTAAGTTGTGTTTAGGGACATACTGTGTAAGTTGTGTTTAGGGACATACTGTGTAAACTGTGTTTGATCGGGAGAGAAACAAACCCAGCATCAATTTATTTTGGTCCTAGTTAGATATCATAAAACTACAGGTCATAAATACCTTAAGACAATCAGACTTCATTCCCTACAAGATAGAAAGTCATAAGATTCTACACCCATTCTCCAGAGTAAAGTATCCTACAGAGCTTCAGTTCCTTACATTCACTGTCTGTCCTTTATCAATGAACAAAGGAGCTTACAGATGACCAGTTATAGAACACATTATACATTGTATTATGTCCTAAAATTCTTTCACACCCTTTACTTTAAACTCAGAAACAAGCTGAATCCTTCAGTACCCATTTACCCAAACCTGGCCTTTCCTAAATATGACCAAAAAAAGCAGACTCATTGTTTCCCTATACCCCTGTGCACCTACCCAGGCAGCCTCTCTAAAAAATGTCCACTTGCATGTAATGAATATCAGCAGCTATTACCAGCCTGCTCAGGAGAGACACCAATTACGCTGTCTGTCACCCAAAAAATTCTAATGAGAAATTACACCCTTTAATCGCTCCAAATGCTAATGCTAATGGAGTGGTACCTGCCAAGCTCCAGGCATGGACCTCAGTGAATACCTAATCATGTGCTAGCTAGCTAACATAGCATACAGCAGCAATGAATAGCTAATCATGTGCTAGCTAGCTAGCTAGCTAACATAGCATACAGCAGCAATGAATAGCGAATCATGTGCTAGCCAACAATGTACGTGTTCTCAGTGTGTGGAAGGGTTCTAAATAGTCCCGTAGCCCCAAATACACTGGGTCAGGCTCCAGATAAACTCACCAGCTGTGGAGACTTGCTGCAGATCCAATTGAAAGAGCACACAATTGTCAAATGTGGAGCATGCAACTGCCCCCCCCCCCATCAGTTTATTGATTAGAAGTCTGTCACAAAAAAAAAAACTTTGTGAGATGTCCTCATATTTAGTCATTCGGCCATATTAGTTGAGGAAACCAAAACTAAATGTTTCCTCTCGTCATAGTAACCCTAGCTCAAACTCCTACCATCTGAAGCCTTTTTGTAGAAAAGAAGTACTGGATATTGTAAATCAAGCAACTTAAGTCTACCTTTATCAAATTGTATTTAAAAATAAAATATGAAATTGTCGTATTCAATCCCATCTGGCATACAGCAGGAAGGGTAAGGGTTAGGACTAGCTAACCCTGTGGTACTAAGTGAGCAAAGTATAAATCATTCCAAATGTGCTCCTACATATTCTTTTTTTGTCCATATTCATTTTGTGAATATAAAACCTGCACCTCAAAATTATAGTTTGGCTTTTACCGCCACTTTTCTTGACAAGACTACGAACTAAAGAACTCTTTGCTGCTTCACACCCCCTGTTATTGATCTGCAGGCCACTGCCTCCTTTGTCAAGAGGCTACTCAGAGCCTTACCTCAGATCAACCACACACACACAACCTCCCACTCACAAGCTAAAGGCCATCACATCAATATCATTTAAACCTCTTCAAGGCCCAGAACTGTTTTAAAACACATCATTGCATCAAACAAAAGTCAGGCCTACATGGGGCCGAACTAGCATTACAGATATAAAGATTTAAGCAAGAACAAACTGATCTCAGTGGTATAAATCGGGAGTATTGCTATGCCTAACGCCTCAGAGTTAAACACAACAAGATTGTGATTGGTGCAGCCGTAACCACAGGCAACCCTGGATGAGGGTGTCTATCTTTTCAGACAGGATGACTTTATGACCGGCCTTAAATAGAGCCTGGATGTTCCGTGCTGTGAACAGTTGTCCCTGTTGGCTAACCCCAACCTAAACCTCTGCATCTCCTCAGGCTACAGGTGAACACATCACCTGGTCGAAGCATCCATCCGTCCTCAGAGTGTTCTGTAACACTGACGACACGACAGTTTTACTTTCTAATCTCTTGGTTTTAGAACACCTCTCTTTGCTCATCTCTCGCTTTCATCAGAAAGCATCTGACATATTTGGCACATATTACAAAAATGAATTTCTTGTTATTTAGTGAAGACAGGTTCAAAAAACAACCAAAACTAACAGCACGATGGAAGTGCTACTAACAAAATATAACTATTTGCTTTTACAAGTTGTATTCTTATGACATGTAAGACCATTTTAGTCGGTTTTAAAACCGTATTGGGAGAAAATAATGAACAAATATAAAACATAATTCCAATGTGTAAATAGGCTTACTTGCAATGTTTGACATATTGCAGCAGTTTTAAAACCAGTATTGTCCGTCAGTGTGTTTCCACCCAATTCAGCCTTGTAAGGCCGGGGGTAGTTTCCACCCTGGTCAGCCCTTTAAGGCTGGGGGTAGTTTCCACCCTGGTCAGCCCTGTAAGGCCGGGGTAGCGGTGGACTTCAGAAGGCCGTAGCACTCGACACAGCTGTGTCTGGCTGCTTTCTGTCCTGCAGTGATCCATCTCAAACAGTTTCACTTGGCTGGGAGCGTAGCCCCGGGGAATCCATGGCTGTCATCTCCATCTCGGCCATGCAGCATGGGGACAGCTGGAGTGAATGTGTTCCTCCCTGGCAGTGTTGAAGCTTTGTGTTACCTTCCTTCAGCATGAGCAGTCTGAGGAGATGTGGAGTTTAGGCTCGACTTGGCACACCACTTGCTCCTTTTTGTCTTTGTGTACTTGCAAATGACTTCACCAAGCCTGATGTGACCCTACCCTGTTAGAGCTAACCCCAGGCCTCAAGCCCATGGACCTGACCTTGACGCCAAGGTTGTCTCAAATAAAAACGTCATCAGAATATTGCCATTATCTTGTTAAATGGTGCAGAAGATTCCACTTACGCAGTACTACCTCCCCTCTGAGAGTTGTTCAATTAATTACTGAAAATAGGAAATCACCTTTGAGGTGAGGTTTCCTAGTGAATTTGGGGGAGATGAGGAAGGTCGCTGGCCACACACATTATGATCGATGTGTGAGAGGTCTTTGGTGTGTTTTGATTAGGGCTGTGGAACCAGCCCTAATGTGAGTGAAAGAAATTATTACTTTCCCAACACATTTTGAAGAAGACATTGCTCTAACACGCCAGGTCTCAGGCTCTGGGTATGATGGAAGAGAACATTTGTATCCTAAAAGTTGCTGCAAAACATTTATTTTGTATTTTCTCACTGATGTCAGATTGCAACAACATGTGCTTGGTAGTATGACGGCTGTGACACTTTACAGAGCATTTAAACGTTCTCTTGTGTGCATGCAATTGTTTACTAGTCAACAGTCTGAAACTGTTGTAGACTACAAGTTTTTCATATTCAGGTTATTGCACAAATCATCCAACAAAAGGTTGCCATCCGCTGTGTTGTCGCTGCTCTGTGGGGACAGACATGAATCGTAGAATTTTAAATGACACCATATTTACTCTTATTGACATTATCAACACTGAGTTCATCAAACCCATCTGTTCAGGACCGGAGGCTCTCACAGGGTTGACCCACAACTGCAGACTGCATCTGGCGTGAAAAAGGAGCTTCAGGAAAATATTGAAACATAATTGGAGAATTGACCATCATTAGAAAACCAGGTTATCTTTTGTGTTCCCAGCTTGGAGGTCTGGTGGCAATATGAAAGAGATTAAACCTTTCTGCTACTTAAAATCCCAGGTTTTCCAGGGTTGGGAAGCTGGGTAACAGGGCTGGGTTGCAGGGATGGGAAAGTCAGGAAAAGAGGCACCCTGCCAAGCGTGAAAGAGAAACTCAGATCCCAGTCAGTCTCTGTTGGTCTTTTTCTCACAGATCCTTCAAACCCACCATTCATTTACCCCACACAGTACTCATGCCCTAAAGGGTGGCAGTGTGAAAGGATGTGAGCTGTATCCTGGCCTCTCCCTCCATCTCCACCCTTCATCCCGCCTTTCCTTCCCAGAACCAGCAACTCAAATCAAGATTGATGATGTTCGCAATTTACAAACATGATAAAACAGATACAAGCCTATCTTTAGTCCCTGACCTACAAGCTTTTTCATATGAAGGTGATTCTGATATTTAAAGTGACAGCCAATTAGATTGGCAGGGGGTGATGGGCGGGGCCGGCGATGGGGCATGTGTCTTTTTAATATAGAAATACACGTAATTTAGACGGAGCACATAAGCCTCTTTGTAAATATTGTGTAAATTATTTTCAACCTTGTGGCCTTATGTGTTTTCTTGTTATTGTTTTCTTGTTATTGTCTAAATGATCACGTTTCCATCTTGAAGACCTCAGGGCCACACAGAAATAAAAGGGTCGACCCAAAATAGGTCCCACCCCAGAATCATAGGACCTTTTCACCTGCTGTAGAACTGAGTGAGAGGGCTTGTCCTGAGGGCTACAGGTCAGTGCCTTTACCCACCAGGTCCAATCAGATCAATAACTCAACCTTTCCGTGATAATCACAAACTGATGGTGATAAAGAAGAGCTCCGTCCATTTCTTCTGGAACAGTGTGACTGTTCAGTTGGGTTCTGGGTTTATAAGTATTTATCAGTCTGCAGACTGGAGAGAGAGTTTAACAAACACCTTGACATAAAAGATTAGCAATTGAGATACACAGCGATACTATAGCAAAGTGTTTCTGAGACATGAAGATCAGAAGACAGTGTTCATAGTAGAAAGAGAAACACAAAGATAACATAAAGCCAATAGGTGGATACTACATCATAGACCTGTCATCAGAACACTATAGCTTACAGTAGACATGCATATATATGAATAATAAGACAAAATACATACTCAGTTCCCACTTTAGTGATCATTAGCTTTGGAACGCTTTCCATTCATCTACGTCAGTTTAGCAACCCAATTACATCAATTCCTGCTTCTCCCCAGTCTCTGCCTGTTGAGAGATGTCCAGGTGCTAGGCTGTCTTTGCTCACCTGCTCTTGTTTTGTTGTTGGAGGTGATGATTAAGAAGCCCATTATTTCTAATTAGCACCCTTGTGCATAATGAATGAGTGGAGAGACATGGCCAGATGGGTGTGTGGTCATCCAAACATTACTCATCCCTTTGAAAGATTTGAGCACGAGATGCAAATGTACTTAATATCTTTTCAAAAGTTTGTGCATTAGTATATCCAAGTTAGTATACATCTCAGTCATCATATTCACAAAGACAAGAATGAAAAGGGAGACAGTTCCCTCCTTTAGATGAATGAACTCCATGGGAGGACTAATCAGGCTGACCTAATCCCAGACCTCAGATGACCTCTAACCCCAGACATCAGCTGACCTCTTTCCCCTGACCTCAACTCCTCGGCTGCCGTGTTTCATCACCAGGCCAACTTTTCCCGTCAATCCTGAAAACTAATTAAAGTTGAGGGCAGAGACAGACCTGGTGAGACATGAGAATGTGAGCTGGCGCGGACAAGAGAAGTTGGAGGAGAGAGATTAACAAGAGGAGGCCTTGTAAAGGCAGAACAGTGTTTCTCTTGCGTTAATCCTCTGAGGTGCAGATATGAGGTGAGCAGAGACCCTTGTCTGGGTGAAGCCGTCCTCTGATCTGCCGGTCTGCATGTGTGTGCCGCCGCGGCTCCCATCGCACGCCCAGGACCAGGGATAAATTCTGCTCTCTCCAGAATGAGATGAAGGGCTGTCGGGGTTGAAAGAGGCGACTCGACGGCTTGCCACTGAACTCTCCAGATGAAAGCAACAGGGGAACAAAAAGAAAGAAGAGCCCCAGATTCCCAACAGTGTTTACATGTCACAAGGTAACGCAAACAGCCACCTCATTAAAAGTTCTATCCTTGCAGAAGTTTAAAAGTTATGACTGGCTCCAATCTCGATTTTGGTGCACAGTGCATTTGTGAAGTGCAGTCAGCAGAGACTTGAGACCTGACCCTAATGATTGGTCTTGATGTTCAACAACCAATGCCTTGCCCCTCTTTGCTCCACAAGACTCTAAACACACAGTTGTTAATGGTGAACTATCAGGTGAAATATAATTTGATGTATTGTGCCACGCCTAAGGCCACAAGGGATTTTTTGCAATGGGCAATTATAAGTGTTGTGATCCTGTGTCCATTGCGTGGATCAATAAGCCAGTTATGGCTTAGTATTGGACTCAATTCTCTTGGACTCATGATTTAGAGAGCAGCTCACCTGCATACTTATCCTTATCAAAATGACAGTATATGCTTCGTAAGTGACATGGCCAGGGCCAAGTATTCGCGTGCACAATTAACTAATTGATGGGATTGGTCTGGTGTGTGAGGAGGTCAGTGCTAGTACAAGCAGACGGCAGGTCCCTATTAAGCGACAAGGTTTTTTCATCTGAGTGGCTTGCTGAGAGCCAGTTTTCATAAGTTATGACATCTGTCAAAAGCGCTAGTGTCTGTTCCATTTCAATAATTGACAGACCTTATCGCGCTCCACATTTAAGCAGCTTCCTACTTCACTGGGCCAGATGAAATATTCATTGATTGCATAACCCTAGGACCTGATTGCATTGAGTTTCCTGAACACATTAGCATACAGTAGTGCAAAGCCTCTGTAGTGGGTGATTAGTGTATTGTTTTATCATGTTTGGCTCATTGTTTATGCAAAGTTAAGCTGGTTGAAAATGAGGAAATGACTGTAAGTGTGTTTGAGATAAGTAGGCAGAATCCCTTGTCTTGCACTGTCAATCATTTATTTATTGAGATTTGCAGTTAGCACATTTCAACATTGTATTCCTTTCATATGTATGGCCTAATATGTTAAGCATGTAAGGGTTAGGGTTAGGTATATTAAGGTAATGCTGAACAGGCTAGGTTAATAAGCCACCAAAATATTTCTACGGTTTTCAAGTTGATAACGATAACATTAATATAAATATGATAATGAGAATAATGGATTAAAATGGGAACCAGCCATGCCATGGGAGCTCTCTTGGGATCCTCCTTAAATATAAGTGATCATCAGAGGTTCATTCCTTTAAACTCACATAAAGAATAAACACAATTTGATTGATAGTTAACATAAATGGCCACTGCATTTACAGGTTCCGGGAACTTTGATCTAACATTATGCTTTTCCATTAGATTCTGACAAAAACCTCTTCCAGTGATGCACTAAACATTACCGGATCTTATCCATGTTGATGTTTAGCTGCCAGCAGATGTAAAGTCGAATACTTGTAGTCATGTACATGCAAATGTTGACACTATTACTGTCTATAGTGTATGCCAACGTTTTGAAAAAAATGTCTTCTCTTCACTGTGTGTGTGAAAAAATATATTTTTCTAAAGTTTGAACAAATATTTTCGAAAAAAACTTTCTAAATAAGGACCTCTCATCTCCTTTCATAGTATGCGTGAAAAAAAAATGTTTAGAAAGGTTAATCAGAATCAGAATGGGATTTATTCGCCATGAAAGTTTGCACAGACAAGGAATTTGCTTTGGCAGGAAGGTGCATACAATAAACATATACCTACAATTTAAATATGTGGACTATCTATACTAAGGGTACATAAACTAGCAGTACTAAGTGGGATTAGAATATAATTAAATATACAATAAAATAAAATATAAGTTGCCGTAAATATTACAAAAAATACAAATGTACAAGATACCATTTTGTAATGCAGTGCAAAAAGCAGTGTGTTTTAAGCAAGAAGTCATTAGAGTCAGTGTGGTCCCTTGGCCTTGTTGAAGAGGCCAACAGCGGAAGGGAAGAAACTGTTTTTGTGGCGTGAGGTATTGGTCCTGATGGACCGCAGCCTTCTGCCGGAGGGGAGTGACTGAAACAGGGAGTGTCCAGGGTGGGAGGAGTCGGCCACAATCTTCCTTGCTCGCCTCAGGGTCCTCGAGGTGTGCAGGTCCTCGAGGGTAGGCAGATTGCAGCCAATCACCTTCTCAGCAGTGCGGATGATACGCTGCAGTCTGCTCTTGTCCTTGGCAGTGGCAGCAGCGTACCAGACGGTGATGGAGGAGGTGAGGATGGACTCAATGATGGCTGAGTAGAAGTGCACCATTATTGTCTTTGGCAGGTTGAACTTCTTCAGCTGCCGAAGGAAGTACATCCTCTGTTGTGCTTTCTTGATGAGGGAGCTGATGTTCAGTTCCCACTTGAGGTCCTGGGAGAGGATAGTGCCCAGGAAGCGGAAGGACTCCACAGTGTTGACTGGGGAGTCACACAGGGTGATGGGGGTGAGTGGGGCTGTGTTCCTCCTGAAGTCCACAACCATCTCCACTGTCTTAAGAGCATTGAGCTCTAAGTTGTTCTGGCTGCACCAGGTTGGCCGCTTCCCACCTATAATCAGACTCGTCTCCACCAGAGATGAGCCCAATAAGGGTGGTGTCGTCCGCAAACTTCAGGAGTTTGACAGACGGATGACTGGAGGTGCAACTGTTGGTGTACAGGGAGAAGAGCAGAGGAGAAAGGACGCAGCCCTGAGGTGATCCGGTGCTGGTGGACCGGGAGTCAGAGACTTGTGTTCCCAGCTTAACGCACTGCTTCCTGTCAGACAGGAAGTCTGTGATCCACCTGCAGGTGGAATCAGGCACGTTCAGCTGGGAGAGCTTGTCCTGAAGCAGGGCGGGGATGATGGTATTGAAGGCAGAGCTGAAGTCCACAAACAGGATCCTGGCATAGGATGCTGGGGAGTCCAGGTGCTGTAGGGTGAAGTGGAGGGCCATGTTAACTGCATCGTCCACAGACCTGTTGGCTCTGTAGGCAAACTGCAGGGGGTCCAGTAGAGGGTCAGTGATGGATTTAAGGTGTGCCAGCACCAGGCGCTCGAAAGACTTCATTACCACAGAGGTCAGGGCGACGGGTCTGTAGTCATTATGTCCTGTTGGCCTTGGCTTTTTGGGCACAGGGATGATGGTGGAGGACTTGAGACAGGCTGGCACATGGCATGTCTCAAGGGAGGTGTTAAAGATGTAGGTAAACACCGGAGACAGCTGGTCAGCGCAGTGCTTGAGGGTGGCTGGAGAGACAGAGTCCGGCCCAGCTGCTTTGCGGGGATTCTGCCTCTTGAAAAGTCTGTTAACTTCACCCTCCTGAATGGAGAGAGTCGTCACTGTAGAGGGGGGAGGTGGGAGGCCTCCTGGGTGGGAAGGGGTAGTTCAGGACTGTCCAATTGTCTTTCAAATCTGCAGTAGAACTCATTCAGGTCGTTGGCCAGGCGGGAGTCGTTAGTGGAGTGGGGGGCTCTGGGCTTGTAGTTGGTAATCTGCCTGAACCCTCTCCAGACAGAAGCAGAGTCGTTTGCAGAGAATTGGTGTTTTAGTCTCTCTGAGTACAGTCGTTTAGCCTCCCTCACCGCCTTGCTAAACCTGTTCTTTGACTCCTTGAAACTGTCTTTGTCCCCACTCCTAAACGCGGCCTCTTTCTCTGACCTCAACCTTCTGAGTTTAGCTGTAAACCAGGGTTTGTCGTTGTTGTAGCTTACCCTGGTGCGTGTTGGTATACAGCAGTCCTCACAGAAGCTGATGTATGATGTCACAGCCTCTGTGAGCTCATCCAGACTATTGGTAGCAGTCGTGAACATGTCCCAGTCAGTGCAGTCCAAGCACGCCCGCAGATCCTCCATAGCTTCACTGGTCCACTGTTTTGATGTCCTCACAGCAGGCTTACAGCGCTTTAGCTTCTGCCTGTATGCAGGAATCAGGTGGACCATGGCGTGGTCAGAGTGACCCAGTGCTGCTCGGGGGACCGCATGGTATGCTTTGCTGATTGTAGAGTAGCAGTGATCCAAGGTGTTTCCTTCTCTGGTAGGGCATTTGATGAATTGTCTATATTTTGGGAGTTCTTGAGTGAGATTGCCTTTGTTAAAGTCACCTAGCACAATAACCAAGGAATCCAGATTTTCATGCTCCACACTCTGTATCTGGCTGGCGAGCACACGTTGAGCCTCGTTGACGCTAGCTTGCGGAGGCATGTAGACGCCAACCAGAATGAATGATGCAAACTCTCGTGGCGAGTAAAAAGATCTACAGTTAATAAAAAATGATTCCAGATCAGGAGAACAGTGCTGCAGAATCACTGTCACATCTTCACACCAGCCACTGTTAATGTAAAAACAAATACCACCGCCTTTCGTTTTGCCAGAGAGCACAGGGTCACGATCCGCTCTCAGCAGTTTGAAACCTGCTAGCTGTAGCGCAGAGTCTGGGATTAGTTCACTCAGCCATGTCTCCGTAAAGCACAAAACGGAAGATGAATGAAAGTCTCTGTTTTTCCACACCAGTAGCTGAAGTTCATCCAGTTTGTTGCTCAGTGAACGCAAGTTGGAGAGAAATATCCCCGGTAACGCTGTGCGTTAAACTAATATTTTTGGAAAAAAGTTTAGAAACAAAGGTTTTTATCATTGATGAGTACTTCATGAGGACTCTACTATGCTCTAATGTACTCTATTGTACTCTGTTTTAGGCTGATCTGTTCTCTCCTTTCATTGTGTGTGAAAAAAAAGTTTCACAAAAAAAAGTTTCAAAAGGCTGAAAACATATTTTTCAGATTCCAAAAAGAAAAAGTTTTTGGAAAGGTTTAAAGAAAGGTTTCTAAACAAAAGTTTGCATCATTAATGAATACTTCTTGAGAACTATACTAAACAATTTTTTTAAATCAGGTTGTAAAAATATATATTTTTAAAAGGTTCTAAACAACGTCCTCTCCTCTACTTTCACTTCGTGTGTGAAAGTTTCGAAGGGTTGAAAGATTTCTTGAGAAAAAAAGTTGTTCCCACAAAAAGGTTTCAAAAGGATTAAAGAAAAAATTGTATACACAAACAAAAGTTTTCATCATTGATGTGCTCTGCTCTGTTTTAGGCTTCTCTGTTCTCCTCTCCTCCTCCTCTTTTCTCCTTTTATTTCAGTGTGGAAAAAAAGGTTTGAAAGGTTGAAATCCTTCACTATGTATAACAATTTTGGGTTGTATAACAGCTGAGGAAGGCTGGGAGACATTTCCAGACACATCAACGCGGCGCTGCTCTGAAGCGCTGAGCCCAGCAGAGCCTCGGCATTCATGAGCTGCTTGGTTTCACACTTGGTTGTCTGGGGTCTCTTCTCAGACAGCTGGGTCTCTATCCAGAACGCTGTGGTTAGCTGCATGGATAAACCTGAGACGTCTGAGACGCTGTAGTAAGGAGACCGTGTCGACTTGTAATACTGACAGTGGAGAGTCGAATTTAAATAATTACATTCTCAGCTGCATTTCTTTTGGTTAGTCCCCCTAGGTTCAGAGGTACTTCCTAGTTGCTTAGTAAGAATTACAAGTTTGAATACAAGGCTTGCATAAACATGCCTTCTTCTGATTCATGTGCATATGTGATTTCTCAGTTGGCATACACAGACAGCTTGTCTGTGTGCATGTCAGCAGTTGCAGACTATTCAGACGGAAAGATGTAGAGGTAGATGGAGAGATGTAGCACTAGATGGAGAGATGGAGAGGTAGATGGAGAGATGGAGAGATGTAGCAGTAGATGGAGAGATGTAGCACTAGATGGAGAGATGTAGCACTAGATGGAGAGATGTAGCACTAGATGGAGAGATGGAGAGGTAGATGGAGAGATGGAGAGATGTAGCAGTAGATGGAGAGATGTAGCACTAGATGGAGAGATGTAGCACTAGATGGAGAGATGTAGTACTAGATGGAGAGATGTAACACTAGATGGAGAGATGTAGCACTAGATGGAGAGATGGAGAGATGTAGCAGTAGATGGAGAGATGTAGTACTAGATGGAGAGATGTAGCACTAGATGGAGAGATGGAGAGATGTAGCACTAGATGGAGAGATGTAGTACTAGATGGAGAGATGGAGAGATGTAGCAGTAGATGGAGAGATGTAGCACTAGATGGAGAGATGTAGTACTAGATGGAGAGATGTAGCACTAGATGGAGAGATGTAGCACTAGATGGAGAGATGGAGAGATGTAGCACTAGATGGAGAGATGTAGCACTAGATGGAGAGATGGAGAGGTAGATAGAGAGATGGAGAGATGTAGCACTAGATGGAGAGATGTAACACTAGATGGAGAGATGTAGCACTAGATGTAGAGATGTAGCACTAGATGGAGAGATGGAGAGATGTAGCACTAGATGGAGAGATGTAGCAGTAGATGGAGAGATGTAGCACTAGATGGAGAGATGTAACACTAGATGGAGAGATGTAGCACTAGATGTAGAGATGGAGAGATGTAGCACTAGATGGAGAGATGGAGAGATGTAGCACTAGATGGAGAGATGTAGCACTAGATGGAGAGATGTAGCACTAGATGGAGAGATGTAGAGCTAGATGGAGAGATGGAGAGGTAGATGGGGAGATGGAGAGGTAGATGGAGAGATGGAGAGCTAGATGGAGAGATGGGTGAGAGCACCAGGTAATATGATCTGTGCTTGAGAAAAAGAGTGCATGGATTTAGAACCTTTGGTTGTCAAAGCAACAGGCATCCTGTAATCAAGGTTCTGCTTATTATGGGCAGTAAGGAACAAACTAAAACACCAGCACACATCAACAAAATGATTATTTTCAGAAAATAAACATTTTGATTAATTGAAATTCTGGACCGTAAGAAACAATACTGAACCATATGAACCATTCATAGCATGTTCACAATCATATCCAGTTATCAAATGTATGAATTACATTTTGTTCTAGGTACATATACCTTTGATAATCCATTCAAAAAGAGAATTTTCTGCATCTGTCTCAAACGCAAGGATAAACTACTAAAGCCAGACTCTTGCCCTATTTCACGACAGAAACATATTAATTATGTCCCAATACCCATACTATTTAATATGACAGAAAAATATTATCTCCCAAAACCCATACCACTACACTATTTAGTATGCCAGAAAAAAAGATTTAGTATGTAATTTAGGGGGAATAAGGGAAGCTGCAGTAACTGCATAAGAAAAAGAAATCTGTCTAAAATAATAATAATACAGATTTGGAAAGCTGTTTTTGTGTCTGATGTTGGGCATGAAACTTGCACCTAACAACCCCTTCTTGTTAAATTATCTGGTATTAATGGACAGCAGCATGCATTAGGCCCCCATTAACATGCTGAATCTAAGAAGTGCTAGTTCACAATGCAACCTGACACTCATTACCTAGTTGTTCTTGAGGAGACTGGCATAAAAGATTGCACATGATTTGTGGCACTTGGTGGGAGAATAATCTCACACACTTGATACATCCTGAGCAAATTTACAGGAAAGCTGTTGTCTGTCTATTTACTAAGAACTAAAAGTGTTTGGTAAAAAATGATAGGAAAGAAAGAGAGATAAAGGGAAAGTGGAAGAAAGAAATAAAATTGCAGAATCTCTTTGTCCTTCATTACCTGTGTAATGTGTCCCTGTGTGATAAGTTGAGAGCTGTCTGACAGTGCATGTAATCATGTCTGTCTGTCGTATCGACATGACAATGAAAGAATCTCTCAGTCTGTTTCAGGATGGGCTCTGACAGCAGCTTTTTCTGTTCAACTTGTCTCAGTCGATTTAACTAGCAACCCACTGTTGTCAGACACTTGACCTTAACAGGTGATTAGGCACTAAAACTGAATTCACCATTCACCTCTCTCAGTACTATGTGGTCTGTGTTTCATGTGCAGCCCTCGAGTGACCATGTGAATGCCATGAGGTAGCAGGGGTATGTGCCAGTCGCAGGGAGCATGGCCAGTGATGTGATTAATGAGCTCAGGGCAGATGGACATGCCAGCAGACCACAGGCTGTGTTCTCCATGTTGAAGACCAGACACTGCCTACCTTCACCTGGGTGCAACACATGTCCACAGCCCTGCCTGCTCTCTGCTGCATGGCTTTGGGGCGGTGAGTTGAACTCGCTAACTCTGCCTGAAGTACCTTCCACTTTATATCAAGGTCTGTGACACCAGCTGTTGATATGAGATTCTATCTCTTTCACAAGGATGTTGTACACTTTAACCCTCGTGCTGCCTTCGGGTCACATGACCCAAAGGTTCATAACGAACCATCGTTGTGTTTACCCAATTTTACCCAATACAAAAACAAATACAAATAATTTTCTTTTAACCATTCCAATGTGGGGGGTCTGAGACAGCCCGACAGTTAAAAGAAAATGCTTCACTTTGTTTTTGTATGAGGTAAATTTGTCGCAATACGACGGTGGGTCACAATGACTGATGGGTCAGAATGACCCGAAGATAACACAAGGGTTAATTCAGCTTTTTTTTGGATATTCTTGCTGACGGGGGAAGCTGCTCTGCCAGTAAGTGCATCCGTCTAGGCAAGCAAGACGTAATTATTTTGTTTGGTCTCTGTGTTACTCCTGAGTGCAGTTGACCTGCTTGAGAACAACACTCAAAGTTCTGTCCATGGAAACAATTCAAACTTTACAATCAAGCCAGAGAGGGCAATCTTCAAAAGAGTCAAGTGGACAGAGAACTGTTTCAACTACGATTAATTCAATTATCTTGAAAGACTGCAAAATAAATAAATAACCTTCTGGGGAGAGAAAGACCAGGAGTGACACAATATGACCCAGCGGTCTCTTGCTGTGCTTTGGGTTATTTAACCCTTGTGCTGCCTTCGGGTCACATGACCCAAAGGTTCATAACGAACCATCGTTGTGTTTACCCAATTTTACCCAATACAAAAACAAATAAAAATAATTTTCTTTTAACCTTCGCAATGTGGAGGGTCTGAGACAGCCCTAAGGTTAAAAGAAAATGCTTCACTTTGTTTTTGTATGCGGTAAAGTTGTCGCAATACGACGGTGGGTCACAATGACTGATGGGTCGGAATGACCCGAAGATAACACAAGGGTTAAACATGAAATGAGGCAGGGACTCATATGCCCACTACAGCGACAGGACGGCTGTGAATCTGTCATCCCTAAGTCGTAGAAACCGCAGGATATTTTATATGAATGAGGACTGCAGGCTGGTTACTCTGCTGTACCATGGAGTATTACTCTTACTGACCCTGGAGTCACAGCCTTACTAGCCTTTTCAAAATTAAACCAGAGTTTGGTTAGGGCAATGAAATATTATTATTTATTATTATTTATTCAACAGACGGAATCATAGTCTGTGATTCTTAATAGCTCCTTTATGGATCCTTTTACAATTAAGTTTAAAGGAGTTGAGGTTGTCTGAAAAAGTGTTGAGTATGAAGTCACATCCGATAATAAATGTCAACGTGCGGTCGGGGCAGACTGGCTGTGTGCGATGAGCTAGCTGGGTGGGAGGAAGGAACACAGTGAGATGGACAAATTGATAAATAAGAGGTGAACTGGGAGAGGTGACAGGAAGTGATTGGATAATAAGCTGTCAACAATTTCACAGACTGATTATGGGGAAATTGCAGGATGATGGGCAGACAGATTTTGGACACAAATGGTTGATGTTGGCTGTCTCTGCTCCATAGTCAAAATGTTGTATTGTGTTTCTGGAAGCATGCCAAGCAGTCCATATGCCTTGGAAACACAAATGAAGGCTGAACATATAAATATAGAAGGCATACCCATACACATCCACCAGCTATGCACACAGACACACACACATCCAATTGACTTGTTTTCTAACCTAAGACTTAATTGTACCTATTCTGTTTTCCTGTCTAAACTAAGTTTATGTATACCAAACTAATGACATTTTGATACAGTATTGTTCCAATTAAGCGAAACTATGTTACTATGTTAAACTATTTCTTTATTACAATAAGATGATTGTAACATTAACTGCAATCATGGGTTGAAGAAAAGTTGTAGGGTTGGCCTTTGCCAAATGCCATGTAGCAAGTCTACATCATTTAGCTTGACTATACATTTATGTTTCTTACAGAATTTGGTTTGCTCTATGTATCCTTCGTTTTATGTTTCCGACATAATTCCCACAGAGGACAGAGAACGATGCAGTATGATGTAAGCTGTGTGATGTCAGCTGTGTGCATCACTGGAAGATTGATGTAAGCTGTGTGCATCACTGGAAGTATGATGTAAGCTGTGTGCATCACTGGAAGTATGATGTAAGCTGTGTGCATCACTGGAAGTATGATGTCAGCTGTGTGCATCACTGGAAGTATGATGTCAGCTGTGTGCATCACTGGAAGTATGATGTCAGCTGTGTGCATCACTGGAAGTATGATGTCAGCTGTGTGCATCACTGGAAGTATGATGTCAGCTGTGTGCATCACTGGAAGTATGATGTCAGCTGTGTGCATCACTGGAAGTATGATGTCAGCTGTGTGCATCACTGGAAGGTGCTGCAGGCGCTGTGTCAACATGAGGTCCTGGAGGAGCTAAGGAGTTGCTGAAGCCTGATGAAGAGCAGGAGGCTGTAGCCTACAGTCCGGATCAGGACACGGTATGACTCTGTAGGTTGGTATGTACAACCTGAGGGGTCAAACTACACATTAATACGTTATATTAGTAAATAAGTCCTGGAGGCTGAACATAAAACCCTCTTGAGGGAACTGTGGAGGAACATCGGATGTCTCTACAGAATCTTTTCTCTCTTGGCTCGTTTCCAAAGTCAGGTGACTGACAGGCTAGAACCGACATTTTGACACACAGACGTGATCACCTGAAACACACGTCATTAGTTACCTCAGACAGCGAGGATGAGTCAGGAACAGATGTGTGAAGATGTCCTGTCTGTTCCACTCTTTAATCAAACACATGCTCCACGACTTCTTGTTTTTGCTATTATCAATGAATCTTATAGATAGACTCTTCTCAGACAAATCAAAGCTCAAAGCTGGTTGTATGAAAGGAATGGCTAATTGAAAATCTAGATCACAAACAGATTCATTTAATCTAATTTCCATGGTAACTTAACAATACTGGTTCAAAAGCCTGAGAGAAAAAGACTTGATATCACTTAGTGGGCTTGAACATAAACTTAATCATCAACTAAGGTTCTATTTTGTACATTTATTTCTCTCATGATTTTAGAGGGTTAATGAATAATGCTTGATGCTAAAGTTTAATTACTCTGAAATGAAATGTGAAACTTGTGGAGAGAAAAAATTACTTTTATATGTAAAATTCAGATTAGTGTTGGGCTTAGATAATTCAGATCGGTCATACACCTTTTCATTCGACACCATGTGGTTTGCAGAAATCTCATCACTGCTCCCTACCAGCAGAGATCTGCATCAACTGACCAGAAAAACCTGGACTCACATCTCTTGCTCGCCTAGTTTAGGCTGTTGCTCATGTTGCTCATATAAACACTACAAAGGTAATTTCACAACTGGACAGGAAGACATTATAGTGATGGCTGATAAAGCACTGTGAATGCTTTTCTTCTCACCACAGCATCTGTTAAGAGCAGGGACCTCTGTACCTCTGGTAACCGCCCTGAGATATTATTACATACAATCTTACAGTGTCCATTTTCCATTGAGCACTTTTTGTGACTCTAAAAATGCTATGGGATCATGTATATGTCCGCCCTTTGGAAGCAGTGCTGAATTTCTATCCTTCACAACCTTAACTGTTAGTAGCACAGCTCGTAGTTAATTCTTCCCTCTCTACACAGATCAAGCATACTGTGTAAGTGTGGACTTCCATCAGTGTTTTGGACCAAGGCACATCCCTCCACAACTACTTCCCTCGAAAATCAACAAATCAACATATAAAACAGATCCAGAAATCCACAAGTGCGCAAAATTACTTTTTCCTCCTTCTCCTCCCTTGTTTCTCTAAATCGTGTTTACTTTCTCAGTACCTTACCTCCGTTTCCAATCTAGTCGTTCGGATTCCAAGAGCAGCTGACAGGCCAGCTGACCCGGGTGGTGTTGATCTGCAGCACAGCAGGGGGGGTCTGGCATCCCTAACGTAGCAGCAGCCAGAGGCGGCTCCCGCTCTGACCTGACTCACCCTCTGTCTACCTGAAGACCTTCATGACTCCAAGCCAGGGCAGGGCCGGTGCACCATGGACCAGGAGCAGTGAACATAATCAGCCTCAACATCCACAGCAGTCTGAATGACCTTTCCAGGGGGGCAATCATTCTGTCCCTGGGAAAAAGAAGCCAACAAACATGACAAAGGTGAAATATGATTTTGCTTGAAAAAGCATGTTGAGGATAACGATCACATCCAGGTGAGTTGAGAACAAAGTTACGCTTAGACTTTCAATGCATATCAATGTCCTTTGTGACAGCATGCATATCAGTGCTGTCAGTGACAGCCGTAAAACATCCCTGTGGGTGCTGGCAGAGACAAATTGTTCGACTGGGGATGCCAATCATTTCCGTTGAACGCTTTACATGCAGCTTCAGGGGATCTCTGCGATTAGAGACGTGCTTCTCCTCAGTGTGGCATCCAGTGGTGGCTCTGAACGCGTCTCTTTTTCAGGAGATTTGGAGCATCTGTAAACACCTGCTACTTGGACCGGGTTGTTCCGCTGTTAGAAAGAACAGCACTACAGAAAGAAAGGCATCAAAAGGCGGGGGAGATTGCAGCCTCGTGGCACGCGCCGCAATGAGGGATTACCGCGCCAGATGCCTGTTCAGAGAACGCCGCCACCAAACGGCTGAACCCATGGCCCGCTCAGAAACCGAGATCAAAGGCAGCCTGACACAGACGCAGGATGGGGATGAAAATCCGTCACAACTGAGACAGATGTAGAGGGCGGCTCTGTGTGGTTACGAGGTTGAAGGTTTGTTGCTTCTCATGTTGCATATTGTTTTCTGATGGGTCTGCACGTATAAACTCTACACATTAGAGAGACATGAGACCCTACCAAGCTCTGAGGGCCAGCAGCATGGACACACCACTGAGGAGATTTACTCTTGTATTACAGTAACTACACGATCAGAAGAAGCCCTTTATTCATGGGTGGTATGAATATGAGATAGGAATAAAATGAGAGAGCTATGATGAGCTGCATAGATTAAGATATTCTTCATACCGAGCAGATCAAATGTCTGCGCAGGCTGTGGTGGTGATAGGTTGGCTCAGACGCTAGACTGATTCCCAAGGACATCAATTTTCTGGGAACCATCTCTGGAGACTCAATATGTCAGATTTTGATAAGTCCTGATTGATTTGGTGGACAGCCGTCCATGCGGAAATCTTCCCAGGACACGCAGTGAGCCGTGAAGAAACTGTGACAGCGCTAAGTATGTCAGGCATCCAGTAAGAAAACTAAAATATATATATTTTTTATATAAAATCATCATTCAAGGTCCAATCTTTTTTTCTCATGACATTGAAATCTGTGAAATGATACTTCTGTATGACTGAGGATGATTCATTATCAGAATAACTTTTGTGTGTTGTAAGGTGTTACACTTGTAAGGTGAATCATTTAGCACCAAAAATGCAGTTGCATTTTGAAAAACAAAAGCAGATACATTTTGATGAGAAAAATGGGTTCACAGGAATATGGAAAGTGGGCAAACATGAAAAAGAAGGAAAGGAAAGGGGAGAGAGGAGGAGGATAGATGAAGTAGAACATATCCTGGAAGCACAAAGCTTGAATGAAAGGATGTTGGAAGCTTAGGATGAGTGCTGTAATGAGACACCTGGCTGCACACACACCACGACAGACAGTATGAAATATAGAAAGAGAGTTGGAAAGGTGAAGATGGACAAGTGAGGTGAGGAAGCTACTGAGACAGAAAGGGGGAGCGCACGAGAGAGAGAGAGGGAGGGAGGGAGGAGAGAGGAAGAGGGAGACAGAGAGAGGGAGAGAGAGGGAGGGAGAGAGATTGTGTCGCCACAACAGCTCGATCCTGAGCCTCTGCTTGTGCTCATCTTGTCATCTCAGGAGCTAATTGGCACCTCCAGAGAGAAAATACAAAGTCTGCTCTCTCTCTCTCTCTCTCTCTCTCTCACACACTGTCTCTCTCTCTCTCTCTCTCTCTCTCTCTCTCTCTCTCTCTCTCTCTCTCTCTCTCTCTCTCTCTCTCTCTCTCTCTCTCTCTCTCTCTCTCTCTCACACACACACACATAGGGTTTTCTTCACAACCCTGTACTGGGGAAGATATTCAGCCCTGGACTCATGTTGGGGGCCTCCTGGCGGGAGCCAGGGTTGGGTTGGTGAGGCTTGACTATGTACAGTATCCAACACAGGGTTGGGTTGGTGAGGCTTGATTATGTATTTATTTGGGCTTATTTTATTATTTGGGCTTTTTTTTCTATTTTCGTTTTTAAACTCATAGGTTTACAGTTTCTTTACGCCTACTTTAACACCCTAGTACTTGCTAGTACTGAAAGTATTTTATTGTTAAAAGATGATTCTGAACATATTCATATTTGTGGATAACTAAAACTACCATATAAAGGCCTTAAGGAACACCTAACCCTAACATATCTCAGTTTACTCAATTCTGTTCAGATGAATATTCAAAAATAGAGATCTATGTTACATTTAGTCATTTTTTTTGTCATTTAGTGATACATTTAGTGAGTCATCTATGTGATACATTTTCATTAAAACAAGCTATGACAATGTTTTTTTGTGAACCTTCTAGTACAACAGTGACATGGAATAAAACTTCCCACATTGTACATGCGCCATACCAGCTCAGCACACAATGAATCAAATTAGAATCAGGTCTCTATGCAGCCAGTGTGATTGGAAGTTGATTAATTAACCAGCAGTGTTGGGGAGTAACGGAATACATGTACCGGCGTTAAGTATTCAGAATACAGGTACATTGTTGAAATCAATGGATTACATTATGATACTTATGTTTCACGAGTTTATTCACTTTCTAAATAAATGAAGGCAACTCCATGCATTTACCAGAACTTCTATCAGGTGGTTTCTACACTGTACGAACACAACTACATCTATCGCTCCCATGTCATTGCCTCTCGTTCTTTCCTTCTGCAATGCTCTCGTAATACCCTCGTAACAACTAAGATCCATCGTTATCGGGAAACGCAGTTTAGTAAGCAGGATTTGATGGCCGCATTCCTGCCCTTTAAAATGCAATTCAATGTGGAAGTAATCCAAGTAACGTAACGGAATACGTTACAAAATACATTTTTGGGCATGTATTCTGTATCGAAATACGTTTTGAAAGTATCCTTCCCAACACTGTTAACCAGACATCTTATGCAACAGTGTTTTGTTGTCTGGAAAGTCTCTGTCTGTGAGGAGACTTCAACCACCTGCACCTGCTGCACCACCTGCACCTGCAGCACCTGTGTCTCTGATCCTAACACCTGCACCTGCTGCACCTGTGTCTCTGATCCTAACACCTGCACCTGCTGCACCTGTGTCTCTGATCCTAACACCTGCACCTGCTGCACCTGTGTCTCTGATCCTAACACCTGCACCTGCTGCACCTGCTGCACCTGTGTCTCTGATCCTAACACCTGCACCTGCAGCACCTGTGTCTCTGATCCTAACACCTGCACCTGCAGCACCTGTGTCTCTGATCCTAACACCTGCACCTGCTGCACCTGTGTCTCTGATCCTAACACCTGCACCTGCAGCACCTGTGTCTCTGATCCTAACACCTGCACCTGCAGCACCTGTGTCTCTGATCCTAACACCTGCACCTGCTGCACCTGTGTCTCTGATCCTAACACCTGCACCTGCAGCACCTGTGTCTCTGATCCTAACACCTGCACCTGCTGCACCTGTGTCTCTGATCCTAACACCTGCACCTGCAGCACCTGTGTCTCTGATCCTAACACCTGCACCTGCAGCACCTGTGTCTCTGATCCTAACACCTGCACCTGCTGCACCTGTGTCTCTGATCCTAACACCTGCACCTGCTGCACCTGTGTCTCTGATCCTAACACGGCAGCGCTAACACTTGCCACATGCCTGTCTTTATAGTAACTGAGCAACAGTCGCAAGTAATTCTGCAAAAAGCAATCTAAAACCTAGGGCCAATGTCTCTCCCTTTAAAGAGGCAGTAGGAGAGTGTGAAGGGTGGATCTAGAGGACTGGAGTACAGGTACATGTAGTGTACTGGGGGGTCAGATGGCTGAGCGGTTACCGAATCGGGCTACCTGTTTACGCTCCTGTTTCGCCCGCGAGACAAAAATGCTGCCTCCCCCTTCCTCAGTTACGACGCACTAAATTCTAAAAAATATATTTTTTAGACGCTACACATGTTATACATCGTTGGAAAGCTACGATTCTTGTGCTTCCATTGAAATAAACCAATTCAAGATCAAGTCGCAATAGCAAGCAAAGTCAACGTCTTTTTCCGGTGAACATTCCTTCAACAATGCCAAAGAAAAAAGTTGTACTCACCCTAAGTTGTTCAAATAGGTCCAGGTGTGCAAATCATGCCATCAAAACTTGATCTGCGTAAGTCCCAAGGGTTCAAAGTATCTAACCATGTAAAGTAATTCGTCCAAATACAATGTTTTACGTTCATGAATAGCCATTATCCTTTGTTTCATTGTGCAAGTTAGCCGACGGAAGAAACAACTTGTTCACATAAAAGTGTTATTTTCTCCGGTTTATCAACGGAGTATTTACAAAATGAAGGTCTCAAAATGTCCGTTGAACCCTCCCCTTTTGATTGACACCTTGTTCGACCCAATAGGAGCTTCCATGCCCCGTTGACAGCCCTCTAAAGCCAACTAGGTCTGTGCGTCCTGCCCCCCCCCCCACACTCGTTCTAAACAAATTTCTCGAACTGGCTTCGACTGGCTCTGAAATTAGCTCGTTAGCCTTGTAGCTGACAGCTAGCTGAAAATGCCAATACCTCATTTGTATGCGTCTGTGGAGCCTTCAAAATAACAGTCGATTGCGCAATATGGTTGACAGAATCAGTGTTCTTTGTGCGCCAATCCTTGGAATCAGATAAAGCACTCCAATGTGTTCATGCTTCAGTTTTTGTGTTTCAGTATTACTAATTAGGGATTTAGCTATTATATATGATATTTCTAAGTACCAGAGATGGGCCAGAGATAACAATTATGAAAAATAATACCTTTTTATTTGACCTTGACCTTGGTTACAAAGGGTCATTTTGGAGTCTCCAAAAGACCCTTTTAGAAAATTCCTGGATGTACTCTTATAAAAACATGTGTCAAATATGAATATATTGTGGTATTATGTTTGACTTTTGATTTGAATTGGGTAAGGCTTCAACCTGTGGTCCAATTTAGTCTTCCAGATAATACCTACCACCTCTAGGCCTATTCAGGCCTCTGTTTTCAAAACAAAATCTAGGCGGAAATAGAAATTTTCACTTTCCTTGTGTTCAAGCTTCTATTACTCAACACTAGAAGGACTGACAGGGGTCCTGACAACAGGGGACATAACTTCAGAGTGTCAGCTTTCAAAAGAGATCTTTTACATGCATGTACTCCAAATGGTTCAAGAACAGCTTCCAATTTACTTTGGGTATGCTGTTTAGGCGTTTTCAGGCAAATTTAACAGGAACATGAAAAGGTTAATCAGAAGGTTGCCGGTTCGATTCTTGGCCGTGCAATTGACGTTGTGTCCTTGGGCAAGGCACTTCACCCTACTTGCCTCGGGGGGAATGTCCCTGTACTTACTGTAAGTCCCTCTGGATAAGAGCATCTGCAAAATGACTAAATGTAATGTAAATGCACTTATAGAGGACTGGAGTACAGGTTCATGTAGAGGACTTGTAGAGGACTGGACATCCAGTCCAATCCTCATCTTTCTTTAATCTTTGCAGACAGTCCACCTGTGCAGATACTAACACACTCTGTTTACCCAATTCCTCCAGCAGTTCTTCAAATTTGTTCACAATCCAATCACTGCCATCCAATAATGAGGATGGATAACCTATAACCAGCATTACATTTTCCTGTTTGGAAGTTATTCATGAGACGTTAATAATTAATAAACGGTAATGTAAATGGTTGATAAATGATCAATGACTAATTTATTGGGTGTGCCTTCGGCAAGGGCACAACCTTTGTTCTCTATCATATATATTTATTATTGTTTCTTTTCGCCCCCCTAAGGATCAGTCAATATTTGGACTACATAGACAACCTATGTGTCAAAAGTTTAGTCTTGGTAGCGATTGAGTTGCTTGTATTTTTATTTGCGTTCCGTTGCACGGTTAAAGTAGAAATTGGGTTTTTGTGCCAAAAAGTGCCTTCTGTCAACGAAGGGTACTCAGTGCTAGCCTACGTCACTACGTCAGCACACGTTAGCAACGACGCATGGAGACAATGTGATAGAGACGTTCTAGCACGCAAGTTGGAGCTTGGATTAGTGTGTGAAAAATTGAGTGAAAAATGCCAACCCCCAAAATTACCAACCATTGGGCTTTGTTGAGAAAGCAATTTCGAGTGGAACTGCCATCTCGGATTTTTGATTTAGGTTGTGAAAGTCTTTGTAATTTGAGCGAGTGCGGGTCGCCCGTGAGACTGCCTTGGCGGCAGCCATGCAAGCGTCATAGTGGTCTAGAATTTTCGTAATTTTATAGTTCGGTCAATTCTACACCAAAAAACAGAAGGAGGGCAATGTTATGACGATATGACTATTGTGAAGACAGCCAGATGGTGAGATTTTAATGTAGGTTGCTGTAAAAACTGTGATTGGTTTGCTACGTGAGAGCCCCGTCAGCCTCCGTTGACGATTGCGTCAGCTGTCTATCTCTGATGAGTATTTTCTTAATTTCGTACCAGACTCAATTCTACATCAAAAATCAGAAGGAGGGCAGTGTTTTAAAGATATGGCGATTGCAAAGACAGCCAGCGGGTCAGCATATTTTTGTGATTTGTGTAAAACTTGGAATTTGAGTGACATCGCGGCTTGTTTTGACGTTAGCCTCAGTCAGACTCGGCTCGCCCACTGGCAGTGTGTAGTACTGTCTTCAATGCCACAGCTAAACTTCATGTCAAAAGAAACATTCTCATTTCTGGCGCTTTCAAACAATCAGTGAAATGTGGAGTAACAGCAGCTAGCTTGCCTCTAGCAAACTTATTTTGAAATAGAGCTGCAAGCAGCAATGAGGTGGCCAAGCAGTCGAATGACCCATAAAACATGTTAGACATCCTCAGAAGAGGGTTACGAGTACACACAACAAGTTTGGTGTGAATCCATCAAAGATTTGCTGAGATACGACCCAAATTCCTGTTTGCTGGCTTAAAGGCACATTTTGATTGGCCGTACCGGGCAAACGGTTTTGAAAATCCAAAAAAGATATGATGGCTTTTGTGAGGCTTGGTCTGAAGATGATCTCTGCCACATTTGGTGAAGATTGGAAAACATTTGTAGGAGGAGTAAAGAAAAAAAGTGTTTTCAGTAATTCAAAATGGCGGCCGCATCAATTCGGCTGTTATCGAGAGTTATCATGTGTCACACACGGATGTCCCAAGATATCATGAGACAAAGGAATCACTTAATAAAGGCAAACTAATAAACAGTTATTGGCCAAAACACATTTTTGCATCCTGCGGCCACGCCCAGTGACACCACATGACACCAAATTGTTTAGACATCCTCAGATGAGGGTTCCGAGTCATCATACCAAGTTTGGTGTTGATTTCTCAAGGATTGGCTGAGATATGACTTAACTTCCTGTTTAGTGTCTTTGCTGACAATTTTGATTGGGTGATCTGTACCGGACAAACGGTTTTGAAAATCAAAAATCCTTTCGAAGTTTTTAGTGAGGGTTGCTGTGATGATGAGGAAGATGATTAATAATAATAATAATAAGAAAAGGTAGAAACACTTAAGTGGCTTCGCGGCTTGGCCACCAATTAGCCATTTCCCCCTACATTAATGTCAAACTTATTATTTACGTTTTGGGGGGAATATTTTCAGTAGCAGACGGTACTGTTTGAATCGCGATTCCATCTGAAATATACTGCCAGTGACAACATTGTTTCAGTAGCTTGTTTCAAAGGGGGTTCGCGGCTGTTTCAAAGGGTGTTCTTAATGAAATATGCAATGGGCTAAATGCTTGAAAATATCACTAGAAGGGAAAAACTTAGAGGACGGACCCACCTGCAACCGACGCAAGCAAGCACACCCTACAATTTCCCCAGAAATTGTACCCTCTCTAGTTATTATTGTAATATTAGATTTTACAAGTAATGACGATGTGGATAAAGTAAGGAAGATAATCTAGTTTAAATGCAGCAAAGTGTAATGTTATGCAGTGGAGGAGGAGTCTCATTAGCATAACACATGTTCACTTCCACTTTAATCTCCACTTCATGTCTTCGTGTCTTCATGTCTTCCTTGCACATGTATTACATTTACTGTTGCTTTACCAGAAGAATAGCTTTAATCTACCCAAATATTAAACACAACCACCCAAAGACCCAACACAATATGCTCAAATGTAAACTGATAATAAAAGCTCATTTATGGGCTTCATTATTGCAAAGCATGAACAAAACCTTAACGGGCAGTTAACAAGCTATTTAGTTAATACCATTTAGTACAAAGTTAGAACAACTATTTATGCATATGCCTAGCTTGATGGATATATTCATCATTAAGGGGTTGTCTATGTTGTTGTATTAAAAGTATTTTAATTAGATTCAAGGTTGAGCTTTTTAAGGGTGTCTGGATGGGGTCACATACAATCAAGTGGCAGACCATCTATCACAAACCAGTCATGTAGCATTTAGAAGTGTGTGTTTGATTAACATTCCTAAGTTATAATTTAAGCTTTATAAATCCTTTTCTAACCCCAGAGATCAAACTTTTTTTTGTGTGTGACTGCTTGAAGGACTCATCTTATTCCTCAGACAGCTGGAATGTGCGGTGGTTTAACTCAGAAGTCAGTGTGATGTGTTCTGTCATTATGCATCCACCACTTTACCAAATGAGAGCCGTCCATAGAATACTAACACAGGAGCCGGCGACATGTTTGTTAAATTCACTGCAGTGTTGGGAAGGGAGAGAGACAGACAGACAGACAGAGAGAGTGAAAAACAGAGAGAGAAATTTTTACAGACCACACAAGGTAACACTGGACATGTTTTTGGATGTTCTTGAGGTAGGCCCAGTTACATAACAGTTAACATTAAAACAAAAAAAAAACAGTGCAAACTTGAATTTCTAATTGTTTTTTTCAAGCGTTTTAATTTCGTCCGGGCCCGCCCGCGGGACCGAAACACTGCCCCCTACTCCCCCAGTTACTACGCACTAAATGTTAATAAATATATTTTTTAGACTACTACACATGTTATACATCATTGGAAAGCTACGATTCTTGTGCTTGTAGATATGTAAACCATTTCAAGATCGAGTCACAACAACACGTTTAGTCAACGTCTTTGTCCAGTCACCACTTTGGTGTTGTTTACAAAGCCAAACGTCTACTTACCCTCAAAGGTTCCGTGTCGTCCAGGTATGCAAACAACACATCAAAACTTGATCTGCGTACATTCCCAAGGGTTTAAAGTATCTAACCATGTAAAGTAATTCGTCCAAATACAATGTTTTACGTTCATGAATAGCCATTATCCTGTGTTTCATTATGCAAGTTAGCCGACGGAAGAAACAACTTGTTCACATAAAAGTGTTCTTTTCTCCGGTTAGCAACGGAGTATTTACGATATGAAGGCATCAACATGTCCGTTGAACCCTCCCCTTTTGATTGACACCTTGTTTGACCCAATAGGAGCTTCCATGCCCCGTTGACAGCCCTCTAAAGCCAACTAGGTCTGTGCGTCCTGCCCCCCCCCCCCCCCCCCCTCATTTGTATGTGTCTGTGGAGCCTTCAAAATAAAAGTCGATTGCGCAATATGGTTGACAGAATCAGTGTTCTTTGTGCGCCAATCCTGGGAATCAGATAAAGCACTCCAATGTGTTCATGCTTCAGTTTTTGTGTTTCAGTAATACTAATTAGGGATTTAGCTATTATATATGATAGTTCTAAGTACCACCTTTCATTAGAGATAACAATTAGGAAAAATAATACCTTTTTATTTGACCTTGACCTTGGTTACAAAGGGTCATTTTGGAGTCTCCAAAAGGCCATTTTAGAAAACGCCTGGATGTACTCTTATAAAAACATGTGTCAAATATGAATATATTGTGGTATTATGTTTGACTTTTGATTTGAATTGGATAAGGCTTCAACCTGTGGTCCAATTTAGTCTTCCAGCTAATACCTACCACCTCTAGGCCTCTTCAGGCCTCTGTTTTCAAAACAAAATCTAGGCGGAAATAGAAACTTTCACTTTCCTTGTGTTCAAGCTTCTATTACTCAACACCAGTAGGACTGACAGGGGTCCTGACAACAGGGGAAATAACTTCAGAGTGTCAGCTTTCAAAAGAGATCATTTACATGCATGTACTCCAAATGGTTCAAGAACAGCTTTCAATTTACTTTGGGTATGCTGTTTAGGCGTTTTCAGGCAAATTTAACAGGATTATGAAAAGGGCTAGAACATTTTGAAAAAATATACATGCCTATATAAAACATTAAAGGGCAGACGTGCAAACATACATTGAACAGAAACATGGTGCAAACCAGGAAATATGAAGATTAAAGATGAATGTGTCACATTGCTGTGTAAAGTGTAGTGAGAGGGAGGGAGAGGGAGAGCAAGAGAGGGAGACAGAGAGAGACGGAACAAGTAATAATTTCCTCGTTTGCCTTTCATCATGGGTGCTATGTGACAAGCTGTCAAATCCAGCCGTTGCTAGGAAACGGGGTCACCACATTCACAACCTTGCCATCAGTTGCTATGGAGAACAAAAAAGTCACACATAGCTGATGAATTACCTATTTTCCTTCACCAACTCTCATCTCACCCCTTCATTAAGACATGCAGCCTAACTGCAACTTTTAAAAGGGAGGACAGTGGTGAGGAGGTGTGCAACAGGCTGATATATGGCTGGAATAGGGGGTGAGAGTGGAGGACAGTCTCCTGGCTTTGATTAGTCTCTGGATTGCGACACATCACTTGGTAATAAGGCCTGCATGCATCTTGCGGCTGCTAACCAACCACTTCTACCTGAAGGTGACTAATCTTTTAGCACTGGCAGGAAAAGGCCACCATGTAGACAGCTATAACTAAAATCAATGGTCTTGTGTCGACATGAGCCACCTTTACATTACATTACTATCACTCTCCTGGATGCAAACTTATTCCCCCCAACCCGCCTGTCGATCCAGCTGTCACCTCAGGGCCCCAACTTCTCAGTTCAGACTTGACCTGCAGCCTTTCTCTTCCTTGGGCTCCCCTCACATCACCTGCCCTGAAAAACACGTTTTTTAATGGGTTATTGATTAAATATGAATTGAGAACACCCATAGAAGTCAGGCAATGCATGCATATTACAAACTACCTTACCTGGGCTAAATGAAGGACTGATCAATATGGGATTAATTGTGTTGCCTTGGAGTTATGTTGCATTCTGGGTATTTGCCCCAGAGCTGAGACGGCAGCAAACAAATGCCTGGGCAGATCCATGGTCTATCGTTCTAATAATGTCTTCTCATAACGCATGCACATAAATCATTAAGATTACTCCCATATTCCCTTCCATGGTTGGTTAAGCGCCTGCAAAGGCACATTGATTTAGTTCTCAGGGTTGAACACCATGTGCTTATCAGGTGTTGCCAATTGTTACCTTCATCCAAAACAAATCACTGCAATTGAAATCAGATGGATCTTGCAAGAAAGAACAGGCGATAACAAAGGCAGGGATTCTGGAACCTAAACAACCTATTCTTATTGAAGAAACTGTTCATCCATTAAAAAGTAATCATTTGAGGAACCCTGAATAAGACACTCACTTTTAAAAGATAGATTTGGAATCCTTCTGCCGCCTTGCAACTGTACCTTCTGGAGGATCTGTCTCCGGCTGGACATCCTCATCAGGCTGGCCGCTGGGCAAGACCTGTCCACACCGCTCTGGAATACAGAGCAGCCTTCAGGACCACAGACTCCACACCCGGCAGGAGACACAGCTGGACAACAACAGGCAGGAAGAGCAGAAGGATGTTTACTACAATAAATGGAGGGTATTGCATCATGAAATCCTTTTTGAGTTTATGGTTTGTTGATAATGTTTGAAAATACAAGGATAATGAATGCTTTAAATTACGATGAAGAGAGGAACTTATCAGGACATGTTTTATCACATACTTTTTGGGGTGGGACCTCATGCGCTCACAGTCACGAATACCTTGTTCAACTGCTGGTTCAACACCTGAACTGACTTTCACTAAAGGGAAAATATGTTTGCTTGCTAATGCCTGGTAATGAGTGTTACGGATTTAAACTGCTAACCACAGGTCATCAGGACAGAACTTGTTTTGTTGCCACGTTTTGCTACTTAATGTTTCACTAACTCATGTTGATGAATTTTCTCACATTGTCTCAATTAAGAAGATGAAATCATGGTTTAATTTATGGAAATAATATATCCTTCAAATGAACAAAGTGGTAGTGGAGTTGCAGGACTTATTCAGTCAGGTGGCTGTATAGAGGAAGCAGCACATTTCCATTTTGATTGCTTCGGAACAGATAATAGAGGCCAATCTTCCAATCACGGGCTCTGATCTCCCACCCTCTCCCCCAGGTCTGCCTGTTCCCTCAGATGAGTTCTTGGAGCATTAGAGGAAAATCTAACTAGCCAGCTCATCCACGTATGGTGCTCAATGCATTCAAACTTTTTTGCTATTTTTTTATGAAGAGAAAGGTCTTACACAATACACAAGGAGCTATGCTAAATTAAGCAGACCTATGAATATTTAAATTATTCACACACAAGACCTCCCATTCATTATACATTTGTCTCTAAAATATTGATTAACAGGGTCTTAAACCTTTGGGATATCAGGCCACAACCTGCCAGTTTGGCTTAAGAAACAACACGTTATTGTATTGTAATAGTCTGTACAGAAAGTTTCAGTGTGAAGCCCTGGGTAACAACACGTTATTGTATTGTAATAGTCTGTACAGAAAGTTTCAGTGTGAAGCCCTGGGTAACAACACGTTATTGTATTGTAATAGTCTGTACAGAAAGTTTCAGTGTGAAGACCTGGGTCATCTTACCTTCAAGACCGAGGAATGGTAATTGTCCAGCGTGCTACGCCAAGTATAACCAGAACAAAACAAAACTTTCTACTAACTCAGACTACGGCAACTCAACACTGGAAATGTGTTCAAAGCTACTTATCATGGGAATAACCTGTAGTGTGTGTCTTGACAGCATTATTTGTATTCTTGCCAACCTACAGTGCAGGATACAGTGGAACAGCAACTACATCACATGATGGAGTATCGCTTCCTCAAAAATACCTCAGTCTAGTTTTCAAGTTCTAAATACAAACCAGATATGAAAAGCTGTTTATGGTACTTTATCACACACTTTCAATGAAGAAATGTTGAAGTGAAAGTAATAATAGTGGAACAATATTTGATTGCAAGCTGGTCTCTGTTCCAGTATGAATCAGATTCCATTATTCATGAGGGTTGGTTAATTAGTCTGATGTTTGTTGTGGTTGTTGTGCATCAGTCTTGCAGCCTTTCTCGCTGTGTCTCTGAAGACCCGGCCTGCAGCTTCTGAGGGAGATCATGTTCAGGAGGGTTTATCTTGGGGAGCTGCTGAAGCACTCAGCCACTCCAGAAAGAAATGTCAAACATGGAAAGCGACGAGAAGGATAAAATGAAGGCAACAGAGAGAAGAAAGGAACAGGAGTCTGGAAGGCTGTGTGTAATGAGAATACAAAGTGATAAGCAGGTTTATTTGTTTTGATAAAAGCGAACCTTTATTGGTACCCAATTTTCTATGGATATTATGGTTTAGACCAGACAAAATGGCACATGCTACACTCATATAAGGAATTAGTATAGACATAACAGGCCCAATTTGATAAACTGTCAAGATACAAGCAAGGTTATTGAAATTTTCGTAAAGTTGAAGACAAGTTTCTGACTTTTTAATAATCCTTAACTGGATTTGCTGGAACGGGTTTGTAACTGTTCCCTTGGTGTGATTGTGTTTCACTCTTTTTTATTGCAGTCTTGTCTTGTTTAACAGTATAGAACTGTATAAACTCATCCACTCTCCTCCACTGGTTCACTTTGTTTTCAGATCATGCTTTAGTACGGATATTCCAAGGTATCTGTTGTTATTAAAGTTATATATTTAGTTATAGATTGTGCAGACATTCACACTGCAATGGAGGGGATAGAAGAGAATCCTCATTTCATAATGTTTAATTTCAAACGTCAGCAGCCCACCTGGTGTAACATGGCTTAACCCACTTCAGATATGCTAGCTAAAAAACTATTTGTTGGTGTGAAATTACATTGATATGCATAATTAGCGGGGAGTCAGGTGGCTGAGCGGTTAGGGAATCGGACTAGTAATCTGAAGGTTGCCAGTTCGATTCCCGGCCGTGCCAAATGACGTTGTGTCCTTGGGCAAGGCACTTCACCCTACTTGCCTCTGGGGAATCTGTACTTACTGTAAGTCGCTCTGGATAAGAGCGTCTGCTAAATGACTAAATGTAAAATGTAATAATTCTGCCCTGTACACATACTTCACCAACATCAACACCGTGCCCCTTGTTTCACTCAATGAACACATTCAGCATCCAGCACCCTGGGACCCAGTGATGAGCAGCACAGATGGTTGTCATGACAGCAGGTGAGAGTTGGCAGCGTTTGCTCTGTCACACAGGGAAACTGAGGCCAAAACATTGTAAACTTACATTACTTTATTCAGACTGTTCATCATATGAGGTTATCTCTTCAAGCTGAAAAGTTAGATGGATTTACTGAACATGTATGTAAACTGTTCGTCCTGTTTATTCAATGCATGTGACACACATTTAAGACCAGCACCACAGTGTTTTTGTTGTTTAACTAACCCTACACTAACCACATCCTGCCCCAACTGCGCCTGGCATTGACTGTAGAATCAGCCCAGGATGATTGGTTCCACTGAAGAAAATCTCACTGCTAAAGGGTAGCATTACATTCTACAGTTCAGACTTTGTGGAAGGCGCTTGTCTGTTTCTGCTGGATCACGTCCCGAGGCACAAAGCACAGGCCAGCCAGATGGTTTGTCAAGATTGGTGTGGAAGAACTTGACTGTCCATCACAGATCCATGACCTCAACCCTGTCAAACACTGTTAGGATGAAATATAACTCCAAACATAACTCCATATGTGGCCTAATCGCCTGCATCTGAGCCCAACCTCACTGATGCTCTTAAGCTCTGAGCCCAACCTCACTGATGCTCTTAACATCTGAGCCTAACCTCACTGATGCTCTTAAGCTCTGAGCCCAAACTCACTGATGCTCTTAAGCTCTGAGCCCAACCTCACTGATGCTCTTAAGATCTGAGCCCAACCTCACTGATGCTCTTAAGCTCAGAGCCCAACCTTACTGATGCTCTTAAGCTCTGAGCCCAACCTCACTGATGCTCTTAAGATCTGAGCCCAACCTCACTGATGCTCTTAAGCTCAGAGCCCAACCTTACTGATGCTCTTAAGATCTGAGCCCAACCTCACTGATGCTCTTAAGATCAGAGCCCAACCTTACTGATGCTCTTAAGCTCTGAGCCCAACCTCACTGATGCTCTTAAGATCTGAGCCCAACCTCACTGACGCTCTTAAGCTCACTTTTGAGGCTGAACAGAAGCAAATCTTACATAATTGTTCCAACACATGTATTCCCAGAAGATGGAGGTAGTTATTTCAAGTTGATACACAAGAATTTGTGTATCAACTCCATATGGCCATGATTTATGAATGATATTTTTGACGAGCAAGTGTTTGCACACTGAACAAGTGACCATAGTGGACATGACCAGGGGGACTTGGTGGACTGAATCACATAGAAGGATGAAGAAATACATGCAGAGAGTAGAGAGCAAGATGGGACATAAGCATATCCAAATACAAATACAAATATATATAGGAATTCTAACAACCGTAAATAGATTTCTCTTGCCTAACTATTCACATTTTTTACTAATAGACAAAGACAAACAGGAGTGTTCGTAACCCTAACCCGAAAATGAGATTAAATCACATTTCTTTCTTCATTTGTTTTCAAAAAATTATTGTCCTTGTGAGAAACTAAAATAATACAGACTTAAAAATATAATTAAAAAAAACCTCCACTAAATATCAACAAAAATGTAATATGTAGAGATCAAAATCTGAAAGAAAGCTTTATCAGTCACCCTGAACAATAGTGACAAAAACCTCACAAACAGGAAACTGAACTCCTGTCTGGAGTTTCAGTAGATCAACCAGACAGATCCCCCTCACCCAGGCCAGCAGAGGATAACAGTCCATTGACATGCAAAGAGCTCATCCATCCAGATACATATGAAGACATCTCTCAGCCAAACAGTGATGCCTTCATCATGACTTCCACTTTGCTGGGAAACGAGACCTTGGGAGGAGAGAGAGAGCGGGAGAGGGAGCAGAGAGAGAGAGAAAAGAGCAAAAGAGAGAGGTAGGGAGAGATGAAGACAGAGAGAGAGGGGGAGGAGGAGAGGAGGAGAGAAAGAGGGAGGGGATGGAAGGAGGGAGGGAGTGAGACAGAGAGGGTTGTAGCAAGAGAGAGAAAAAAAGGAGAGAATGAGGAGAGTGAGAGAGAGGTCAGACAGAGAAAGAGAGAGGGAGAGAGAGAGAGTGAGAACCCTCTCTGACTGGAATAACAAACAGCCTGAGGGAAGAAGGGATGTCGAACGTGAAGGACGCTGAGAATTAGTGTTAGGATAAAGACATCAGGAACCTGGCCCACAATCCCGCAGCTGTTTCTCTCCTGGAGTGGAGATGGGCAAGCGTGGGTGGGGAGGCAGGCGTGGGTGGGTAGGCAGGTGTGGGTGGGGAGGCAGGCAGGCGTGGGTGGTGAGGGTGGAAGGACAGGCAGGGTGATGGCAGGCAACTTTACTTGCCAGTCCGAGGATGACATCAGTGGTGGTGACGGGAGCAGGACTGGAGGCCAGGCAGAGGCTGGCAGGAGACCCTGAGGATCTGGAGGTCTGGACTCTCTTGTCCAGACAGAGGAAACCCTCCAGATCCACGGCTGCTTCTCAGAGCAGGATGAGAGGATCCTTAATGGTTGTTTCACATCTTGACTTTTATACCCAGCATTACTGGGAATATTACTGGGCCTATTATACATAGGGCCACGGAAGATTTATCACCGCACTGCTGTGTCACTGCTGTCTGTCTAGCTGGAGTTGTGGAAAGAAATTTACGTTTTGGTACCCGTTTGTTCTTACCAGCATCCACATCCTGATCAGTCATTCAGTTACTGCTCTCCTGCTGTGGGTCCTGCATGGTCCTGCATTGGCCACTCTTGTCTTACACTGATCCTGGCATGGAAATCGCTTACGATTACAAATACTGCTACTTTTCTTCGTTTAGTTTTTGTTGGGGTGAACTGCATCTTTTTGCATACTAGTGCATTTTAGAAATTGTAGATGACCAGCTATTATGGTGAATCATTGTTTCAATTCTTCCTTTCACTGTAAACTATTCTGAATCTGGATTTAACTTCACAGCTATCATTTCTCTCCTTGATATAAACTTAGACACTATTGTCCGGAAAGTCCCACCCTCAACCTGCAAATAACTCAAACAGTTTTTGGACGTCCTTTTACAAGAAGTGAGCCATATTTGAAGCAGATGTTGGCAGTAAACCTTCTCCCATCACAACCTCCTGTCCTGACAGGTACCTCCTTAATGTGAGGAGATGTTGTCCCCACCCTCAACCCCAGCATGGTCCTGTTACTGTGCTGAGACTGTGCACTCTAACATGCAGTCAGCCTGCTAGGGCCAGATGTTGACCTTTACACATTACACCAGCAAGCCATACAATGGAGCAGTACAGTCCTGTACAAGAATGCAAATGAACATATTTAGTCATGACTGAGTGTTTGGCATCCAGCCCCTCATGCTGGGCCTGTCTGAAGTAAACAGTGTTATGTTGGTACTTCAGAAGCGATGTTCTGGCTAACAAAGAGGACAGACTTTTGGAGAGAACCAAATACAGGGGGGTTCATTGGGAGGACAAGACAAAAAACAACAATCTAATCCAAAATGTCCATTGGTATCTAGTAGTCTGTTGCGCCTGCTGGGAGATCCAGGCCACAACGCTCCCTATCTCCCGAATATTAGGGTTCTTCGATCACATCTGTCTTCGGGAGCGAGGGATGCGTAATGACGCGCACCTGTTTAGTCCTCGGCTGTAGCCAATTATGTTTATGTATTTAAGGTCCTTTGTCCTTTGTCGGGTATTGTCACGTTTTTATGTTTCTCATATATGTTAGAGCATGTCGGGCATCAGGATTGTCGCTTAGAGCTCCGCTGGATACAAGCGTGATTTTTGTTTCTGTTTATTGTTCTTTACTAAGAACACCTAAGTTTGTTTTGCTGTCTTGTTTTTGCCGATGGACATCCATTAAAACCACAACCTCCTGCATTCACATCCGTCTCCTGTCTACGTTCAACTCAACTGCATTGTGACATAGTCAGACTCCTGTCAGAGATGATGCAGGGCTCACTGGGCCCTGGATGTTGCCCTATCTAGATGTTGCATCATCTGCGGTTTTTAAATTGATTTTTTGTGTTATGATCAATCTACTAATAATAAAACCTCCAAGAAATTATATTATCTGACTAATTTATCAAAGAAAATGTATCGCTATACAAATTACCGTCAATGTCGATCAAACATTACAATTATTTTGATTAATGAAAAAGTGGATTTCTGTACTGACAGTGCATCAATAATACACATATTTAACTAATTCTTATAATAATAGGTTGAAGTTATTGTAGAGTATGTTTTCCTACAGTACATTGTCGCTTGGGTACATTTTCTGATTGGAAGTTAATTGCCATCATCTGAAAATAAACCGTCATGTTCTTCATTATGAATTGGAAGCTGTTCTAATACAGCTGGTACAGGAAGGTGCTACTTGTAAGCCGGGGAGTGACTAGTACTCTGCTGCCCTGTACTGTAACTGCTTGTACTCTGCTGCCCTGTACTGTAACTGCTTGTACTCTGCTGCCCTGTACTGTAACTGCTTGTACTCTGCTGCCCTGTACTGTAACTGCTTGTACTGTACTGCCCTGTCCTGTAACTGCTTGTACTGGTAAGCGAATTGAGTCGCTGCCAGTGGATCTAGTGTACTCATCGACAAGCGATCAGGTGTAAATAACAAGAGCACTAGGGTTAGGGTAAGCACTATGAAACACACAACTGCTGCCTATGACAGCTAAGTGAGACACTGTTCAGACAGACAACATCATGATGCAGATTCTGGCCCGCTAAGTCTTGGGAGTTATAAAGTGGACTGACCACCACACCGGGGGGGGACTGACCACCCCACCGAAGGGGGACTGACCACCCCACTGGATGGTGACTGACCACCCCACTGGATGGTGACTGACCACCCCACTGGAGGGGGACTGACCACCCCACTGGAGGGGGACTGACCACCCCACTGGAGGGTGAATGGGGGAACTTCCTCCCAGACTGTTTTCTGCTGAATTTTATAGGAAGCGTCACCACGGTGACCTGAAGCTTCCTCCGTGTGGGGAGTGTACCAGTGGACTACTCTGCAATGTTGGCAGACTACTCAGAGATCTGCTGAAATTCATTGATTGATGAATCACTGCCTCTTGGCAGGCAGGCAGCACAGGAAAGCAATGCACAATGCTGAGCCAAACTGCTAAATAATGTCAGACAAATTGTTGATCATTATCTATAAAATGTGAAAGGCGGACCTACTGAATGACAGATATGTAAATCAATGGTTTCAATGGCATGTCTCTAAGACTGGTATCAAGGTATCAAAAACCAAATAATCTTATATTAATTGCCGCTAAGCTGTTTTGTAGCTGGAGAAGTGTATTAAAGACAATGACTTATCTAATTGAAGTGTTAGCTTCAGTATTAGTAAACATCTCCGTTCATCTTGAAAGGATAGCATGCAGAGCCAAAGAGAAAGGTTGTAAATAAGATGGATTCACCATTTTTCTACAGTTACAAGTAGAGGTGTGAAACTTCACTGATCTCCCGATTCGATTCTATTACGATTATCATGTCAGCGATTCGATATCTCGATGCATCACGATGCATCACGATGCATCAAATACATTTTTCTATTAAAGCCATAGTTCAATATATTACAGTTTTCTATATTACTTCATATGGTTATGTGTTCATCCAAAAATACTAAGATATACTAAGATATATCCATAAAGTAGTAAGATATAAACAATCTTTTTTATTTAACAAAGTCTGAACACAGCAGACAGCATTATTAGCAGTATTGAAAACAGAGTCGCATCAATCCTGGGAATTCAGGATGGAAAAGGCCAGTGGCGGAACCAGACTTTTATATATGGGGTGGCCAAGAGGTGGCCAGGGCTACTTCAGGGAGTCCACAGACCAAGACTGAAAATGTGTGTGTAACCTTAGCCTGGCATCTAAGCAGTGTAAATTATTTATATGATTGCTGATGAGAAATAGAAATTCAGAAATTCAAATTAATTTAAGCCCGAGTTCTTCAGTGTGGCCTAGTATGGTCCACTTGGGTTACTTTAATCAAATTCTACATTTACTATGAATAGACTGTGTACCGTGTGGTTAATAAACGTCAATTCGGGAACTTCATCTTATGCCTGGATGGTTCCTTTCTGACCTAGTCAGGTCATTACAATATATTTCAAATGGCTAAATGATACTCTTGTTGTTTTAAATTAAAATGTTGTGCTATATAAATTAAAATGAAAAAACGAAATTACATAGGCTATCGCATGCCAATTATCCAGTTTTTGCTCCCCAGCCTGTTGGTAAAATCCTAAATGAAGTAAGTGAATCTCAGCCTTTAAAATGCTTGGAGCATTTTTAAGGATGATCTCACACCCACCCTCAGCCATTTTGCACTGGCACGTGTGCGAATCGCGACGAAAGACGTCAGGTAAATGAGACCCAGATGAGACTGAGTCTATCATAGGTCTAGATGAAACGGGTTAGGCTACTGAGAATGTTATTTTTCATTTGAATGTTTATGCCGCAGCGGGAAAATTAGCGAGCGACATCATTGCGTTATAATCGATTATGGTCGGCCACTGCATCGTCCATGTCCGCATCGCGATGCATCGAATATTCGATTAATTTCAACACCTCTAGTTACAAGCTGTGTTGCACTAATGTAACATCTGACTACCTCGACTATAGAATCCTGCTCTGACTAACACCATAGAATAACTGAGGGCCACTTTTGCCATTCATCTGTTACCTTAAAGGTGACATGACATGAAAACTTCACTTTAGGAGGTTATTTAACATTAATATGAGTTCCCCTAGCCTGCCTTTGGTCCCCCAGTGGCTAGAATTTTCGATCGGTGTAAACCAAGCCAAGGGTGATCTTCTCCGCCTTTCAGAAAATGAAAGCTCAATTGCTCTGTTTGAAAATCTCCTCTTTGTTACGTCACAAGGAGGAAGGTTACCTCCCCTCTCTCTGCTTTGCCCGCCCAGAGAATCTGGCCCGCCCATAAGAAACTGAGCTACGACCTTGCAAGTGTTTTTTATCCTCGAGAGACATCATGGCTTGCAAACGAACGAAGCATTACATTTGCTCAGCTTGGATGTACAAAGGAAAACAAAAATCTTTTTACAGTTACTTTTACTAACTCTCCTTCGTCCAGCTACTAACCTCGGACAAGTAAGTTAACTAACGCTATATCATTTTGTAGCTTTACTGCATATGGTTACCTAGCTTGCTACCCTTACAATGTGGCTGTAACATTAGCCCTGCAGCTAACAGCTGAGTTACTGTCGCTAATGGAAAGGTAGATAGCATCAAGTATGTGTGTGAATACACATGCTGTAACGTGAGTGTTGTACACTTCTTTGTTATTTGGATAACCGTTCTGCTGTTGGTGTTATGGCGCGCGCGATATCCGCCTTTCCCCTCATTGAAATGACTGAGTGTGTACCTCTGCAAACCAGGGTTATCAGATGAGAATGGGCAAATTCGAGGCATCTTACAGCAACGGGGCTACAGCCATTGCGATACATCCATTGTAAACATTAGCGCATGGTGCAGCCCCTCCGCTCCTCATTAGCATTTAAAGCTACAGACACCAAAACAGCGCGTTCTGAGGAAAGCTCCTTGTGGGACTGCTAGTGGTGGCTGTAATTCTGTACCAAGGCTGAATTTTGGGAAAGAGACTTCTGATACAGTATTAGGGGACCACTAAGGCCTATATAAAAGCATCCAAAAACAGCATGTCATGTCTCCTTTAACATATGTTAGCACATGCACTGTTATGTCAATAAGTGCAATTAGGTCAACATTAGAGTCAGATAAGTGGAGCTCTTGTGCTCATTACAAACTCCATTTATGGTCTCTGTACATGCACCAATTATTGCCATGAAAAATGTCAGCAGTAATGTTCTTTGACAACTTACCTACTCCAGTCTTCTCTCCAGCAGTAACTGTTCAACTGGGTAGTTCCTTCTCTATAATTTGTAAAGCATAGTTCCACCTTGACTGGGTGTCAAAAGTACATATTAGCCAGCAACATTGTCACAACATTTTCCACATTTCAGTTAGATGTACGGTAGACTTTCAAAGCATTTAATTTGTTTATAAGAAATATAAATACTTCTTGGGCCTCACCCATGTTCCTTCAAATGTGAGAACCAGTATAGCTAGGTGGACTATAACACCACTACGGTAGAACAGGACAGTACTGTACCTGCAAATTCTAAATCAAGAGGCAACACTGACCTCTTTACATTATTACAAATTCAATAAAACAAACTATTGTGTAATTCCTCTTCACCTGCTGTATTGAATATGCAGTTTCCTTATGTTACATGGTTACATTTAGTCATTTTGTGAATATATTTCTATGGGTTTTGATCAATTCTCTTTATGGAGCAATGAGACATTCCCCGAAGCAACGTGTTTTTACAACCGTTGCCTGAAGTCATATTTCTGTGGACAGATGTGTTGTGGTCACTAAGAAGTGCTGAGACCTTTGAACGCGTTCTGCCCGGTTGGTTGTGAACCGTAAGAACAATGGCAGAGATGACCCTCTCTCCCACCGACTACACTGTGTTCCATGTGAGTGCTTCCCTCATTACACAGTGACACCGGTCTGACTTCCCTGCTCTGGTTTCACACGCAGCAACACAGAGGGTCCATTACAAGGATGACAACCCCATTATACCTGAAGGTTAACGACACATCGTTCTATCAAAGCCCTAAATGGAAGCTTCATTTACCAGCTTAAGTGAACTGGCACATGTGGAGCCCGTGTTTATAGGTTGGTTCCAGAGGCCTGTGTAAGCCATGGACATCAGTGAACCCTAACTAAAGGTGAGCTACCCTTGTGTGCCTTCACACAAGGGTAGCTCACCTAGATGCTTGGATGTGAATGTTTTCACACAGTATAATCATTGGCTAACATGCCATTGTGATTCAACGTTAATGCCTAAACTACTACATTTTATTAATATAAACCAAACCCCCAATAATCTATGCAGCAGTGCACATGGTGTGCTAAAATAAGCAGTGGTATAAACCCCCACGCATCATTCAAAGCTGGTGCTTCAGACACCAGTATAGCTGTACCTCCTTTGTCAGCTTGGTCAGTCTGTCAGAGTACACAGGTCTGGGCTGGCACCTCTCTGAGAGACCCGGCCCAGACACCCACGCCATCCAGACAGGCTGTGTCTGGGACTCCATTTAGGGTGAGGCCCCAGTGGGTAATAAGGTGGTTTCACAGACAGAGAAAACAGGCGTGGCTACTGTAGGGGGTTAAATATTGGCCAAACAACCAAAACTAATTCCCCTATGGTTTAAAGGAAGATGGGAAACTGAACAGTGTATTAACATGAACCAAATAATACCAATAAAAATTGAATTAGTTATTTGACTCTATTGGTAAAATCAGAGCAAGAATGGCCAAAGTAAGGTTAAAATGAAATATACATTAAATAACATTGCAAATGAATTAAATCAATTACAAGGCAAACATGTTACAAAATGAAGGTTAACTGTTACTTATGCTACCATGATTATTGTAAATCAGAGAGAGACAGCAAGAGGTGAGCAAAGAGAATGAGTACAAGGACAAACCAGAGCTGAGGAGGAGGTCTTAGGAGATCAAGAATCCACAGAACAATGCTTCACAATTCCCTTTATACACAAGAACAACCAATCAGACCACTTCTTGACCCTTACTTATCAACATATGACTAGCAATGCTACAGTGAGTTACACAATTAGGTGTGAGAGCCATTAAGTTGAGACCCTGTCGAGCAACTCCAGATTTTAGCATATGAGAAGTGTGGGCAGGTTGACACCCAGCCTTACACTACCTTGCAGCCTGCCAGCCTGCGAAACATCACAGCTAAAGGAAGCTGACAGGCAGAGTCGTCTTGGTTTTAATGACCATCACCTGCTTGACAGGTCACATCCCTCAGCCCCCTGCTGGTCTCCTCTGTCGCACCCCTGGGGAAAACAAAGTCCCCCCTCCTCCCTGTCCTCCTTACCCCCCTCCTCCCTGTCCTCCTTACCCCCCTCCTCCCTGTCCTCCTTACCCCCCTCCTCCCTCCATCCACCCTCCTCCCTGTCCACCTTACCCCCCTCCTCCCTCCATCCACCCTCCTCCCTGTCCACCTTACCCCCCTCCTCCCTATCCTTCTTACCCCCCTCCTCCCTGTCCACCTTACCCCCCTCCTCCCTGTCCTCCTTACCCCCCTCCTCCCTCCATCCACCCTCCTCCCTGTCCACCTTACCCCCCTCCTCCCTCCATCCACCCTCCTCCCTGTCCACCTTACCCCCCTCCTCCCTATCCTTCTTACCCCCCTCCTCCCTGTCCACCTTACCCCCCTCCTCCCTGTCCTCCTTACCCCCCTCCTCCCTGTCCACCTTACCCCCCTCCTCCCTGTCCACCTTACCCCCCTCCTCCCTGTCCTCCTTACCCCCCTCCTCCCTGTCCACCTTACCCCCCTCCTCCCTGTCCTCCTTACCCCCCTCCTCCCTGTCCACCTTACCCCCCTCCTCCCTGTCCACCTTACCCCCCTCCTCCCTGTCCACCTTACCCCCCTCCTCCCTGTCCACCTTACCCCCCTCCTCCCTGTCCACCTTACCCCCCTCCTCCCTGTCCACCTTACCCCCCTCCTCCCTGTCCTCCTTACCCCCCTCCTCCCTGTCCTCCTTACCCCCCTCCTCCCTGTCCTCCTTACCCCCCTCCTCCCTGTCCACCTTACCCCCCTCCTCCCTGTCCTCCTTACCCCCCTCCTCCCTGTCCACCTTACCCCCCTCCTCCCTGTCCACCTTACCCCCCTCCTCCCTCCATCCACCCTCTTCCCTATCCACCTTACCCCCCTCCTCCCTGTCCTCCTTACCCCCCTCCTCCCTGTCCACCTTACCCCCCTCCTCCCTGTCCTCCTTACCCCCCTCCTCCCTGTCCACCTTACCCCCCTCCTCCCTGTCCACCTTACCCCCCTCCTCCCTGTCCTCCTTACCCCCCTCCTCCCTCCATCCACCCTCCTCCCTGTCCACCTTACCCCCCTCCTCCCTGTCCTCCTTACCCCCCTCCTCCCTCCATCCACCCTCCTCCATGGGTGTTTGGTGCTTTGAGACCCCTTGGTCTGCCATGTCTGTGATGTTGTTGACTTCTTGAGAAGGTGATGGTCAACCCTGTCATAGGCTCACCCATAGAGGGCTGATTATGCCATGGGTAGAGTGAAATAATTTATGCTTTAGCCTGTTGCCATAGGGAGGAAGGGAACCTTTCATTAGGGGTTTTAAATATAATTGAGTAAGAAAACACAGACCAAAGACAAGGGTCAGTCCTCTCTGGCATTTGTTGCTAAACACTGTAATTGGGTCTGTAAAGTATGTGATATTGCAGATCTTTTTAATATTTGAAGGGAGCACCTCCAGATTTCTTGACCATACGAACCTACATTTGAAATGAAAACTTATTAGGAGATCAATTAAAACAGCAGAAAACTGATATCACTCACGCTACGCTTCCATGAGAAGAGGACTCAGCCATTCAGTTCTCCATGGACGCTCAGAGGAGCTTCATAGCCGCTGAACAGGATGTCAAACAATGGTTCTACAAACACCATTTGTTCACAACAGTTTGCAAAGTGGTTGAACAGAAGAACTCAAGCAGGCAAGCTCCATCTGGGTAGCTAGTTGACAACAAGCTGCAAAAATGACCCCGTTTTTGACATGCTGTCAGAAGACTGAAGTGCACCACACCAATCTCACTTCTCTCACTATCAGACATTTTTTTTTACAGTATTCTACTCCAACAGGTGCATTTGAAGACAAAATGGTCCTGGCAGTTTGAGCATGTTAAATACAGGGCATGAGTGTTTTGTTCTACAAGTGAAGAGCTTATTGTGTAATGCCTGGGCCCCAACTGCCTGTGGAATGAAATGGGCTCAAACAATACAGCTGGTGCCAGGAGAACTACAGCTGGATTCCATCTGGTCTGTATCAGGAGATCCTGAGAGCTGTGGAGTGCAGCTCTTTTGGGCTGTCCATATATTTGGTTGGCACACCACAAGCAGGACAAAAGTAACTGACTTTAACTTTTCTTAACTTTAACAAATCACATAAATAACAAGTAACATCTTTTGCTTTTGCTCCTACAAAAGCCTGTTATTAGAGATAAAAACCTTGACATTGTGATCTGTGAAACAGCCTAGAAGTCTGGCCTGACCAAAGGTCATCAATGCACAACAATATGATCTTCTTATTGTGGACTTATAAACACTATTCAGCCATTGGTTTTCATTGGCACAATTTAGACCGTAACAAGGCATTACAAATTGTACACTATGTTGGAGTATTTTCATGAAACAGCTTAATTCCATTAGATCCATCTTCTTAGCCCAGCAGTGATTGCTACCCACATAGCATGCATTTAATGAACATTGAATTACCATAAAAGCTGGTCATTACACATGGCCTGCAGAACACACAATCAAAATGTCTCTGGCTAATCACTTTCAGGACATTAAAATCTCATAAGTGTTAAAGCCGTACTTCATAAGTATCACAGTTCACTTCCTCACTGCACGTTGCCATGTTTAATGCTGTTTCAGGCAGCAAAACAGGAGAAGATCCCTGACAGCGATAATGTTAACCTGACAGTTACCTCAGCAGGCTTTATCCTTAAACATCCTAAAACACACGAGACACAATCTTGTTTGGTCTGAACTGACGCACTGTACCTTCATCAGTTTTCCTCTTTGTACTTGTATTAAATGCATATTTCTTTTTATTTTCCTTTAAATAGGTGGAAAAACGTTTTAGCTGCTGTGAACTTGAATATACCAGCTCTGTCAGCAGATATTCAAAGCCTTGCCAGACATGTTTTTACAGCCAGACTACTAATGTGACTCCTGCTAGGAGTCTAAAATCGCAACTCAAGATGTTCCATCATTTACTATTTAATGACAAGAAAACATCCTCTCTCATTTTATGATTCCATCTTCCGTCCCTCTTCCTTCCCTGCTGTTTCCAACATTAGAACCTCTCTTAGTACCTCCCTGATTGACCAGCTCTGCTTAACCACCTAAGGCGGGTGTGCCGGTCCCTGAGAGATATCCGACAATGTTTCTTTTCCAATCTTTAATCTCATGTGTACATGTTGCCCTTGGGCGCAAGAGAGAGAGACCAGCGCTTGGTGTGTCTGTGTTTTATGGACACAGCAGAATCCGACTCGATAAAAACATCAATCTTACTTAAAGGAAAATATTTTCTCCAGCCCCAGAAATTATCTTCAAGGTTTAGCTTAAAAAGGTTAGATGAAGGTTAAAACTTTAAAAGGTGACCCTGGAAACCTGCTGCTATCGCTGTGTATAACATTCCCCAGAACATCTCACCCAATCATTGGTATTCAGCGCAGCCTGCAGACCTCCAGACAGGGCAGTGCAGGTGCGATTGTAACGTTTACCGGTTGAAGGGGGCATTGAAATTCCTGGCACACTGGTGGACACAAAACACTGCTCATATCAAGTTAAAGAGCTGTCACATGCCCTGTCAGAAAAATATGTGCATCCCTGCACAGCGCACATACAAATAATGCACGGCAACCCAGGAGGCTGAGAGAACTCTGTTTCCTCACTGACAAATAGTTTCTTGGCCTTGCAGAGTGGCGTGCAGACAAAGTTCAACTGAAGCATTCTATGCGGAAGGAGAGAGGAGGCTCTCCCTGGATCTTCTGCTGGAGTGAGCTGGTATAAATTCAATTTCTAAAAGCTAACACCAGACCTTCCACTGAGTCAATAATCTCTGACTCAGTTTTACATACTCAATAGACCAGGGTGGGGGGAATCTTCAGGACGCTAAAACCTCATTACCCAGACAGACCGACCTTGGCACATGTCTTGAATGGAAAATAATTGGCTTTCACATAGGACCATGCAGTGAGACCCTCCTGTACAGGCAGTTCAGAGGTGGTCAAAACCAACAGGGTGATAGGTGAAGGAAACATTGTTTTATTTTCATCAAGCAGAAAACCTGGAATACCTGCACAACACTGAAAGTTAAGTAACACAGAGAATTGTTGTTTGAGCTTACAATTAAGCTTATTTTTATGTACAGTACATTTAAGTCATATTTAGCGGTGCTTTTGGGTCTAGAAATTCTATTCTTGTCCTGTCAAATCACATTACCAATCCTATTCGTTGCTCATATGATTGATTGATCCTGGTAGGATACCTAGTAAGGATACCTATTAAGCATAAGGTGCTTCAGATAGAGCCAATACTTGTATGCAGTTTCAGCATGGACAGATCTTTTAGTCTGGACACAGAATGGACAAACATGAACACAGGGTTTACACCAAACAAACAAACAAACATGAACATAGGATTTAAACTAAGCAAACTTGAATATAGGATTTACACTAAACATACATAAGTATGGGTTCACACTAAACATACAACATTTTTCTACTGGTAAACAGGCCCAACTCCATGTCTCTCAGTGAGGTATCTATCTCGATTTCCTTCATGAGGACTGCCGTGGTCCTGGCAGGGACCGGCCTGGCCTGTCAGCCTCATAAGGACCACCTCTCTGGCACTCTCGTTTGTGTCAGTGGAGATATAGCCGAGCCAGCAGGATTTGCCCTCTGTGGTACTAACGCCTCTTCCTTGACAGTACAGGCTTTTTCGCTCCGCTGTGCTGCTCTCTGGCATTGCCCCCAAACCTCCCTGGGCTCTGAAACTGAATGAGAGGAAGTTGATGGGAGTCTTTGATACTTGGTTCTGCCAGATTCAATATTCCTTTAACCACAAGGTCAGGCTTTGGAAAAAAGGTATTTTGTTTGACCGGTGACGTGGATGAGTCTCTGAGGACTGTGGGATGAATGGAGAGGGGAGAAAGGCCTTTCAGAGGTCCAGTTGAAATTCTGAAATAGTTTTGCCCGTTCTGACTTTGACACTAAATTGGTCTGTTGGGCCACTGGCTGGAATTGAAATCAGACTTTGCAAATGCCTACAAGTAAAGAAGGAAATTAATCACTGATTGCTTACAATTTGGAGACAAAAACCTCACTCAACCAAACCTAACCAATTAGATTTGGCTTCTGATGAACTGTTGACCATATACTGTGACTAGCTCCCGCTGCCTACTGATGCTGAACTTGCAAAGTTGAATGACATGCTGTAGCTCCACAGATCTACTGTATCTAGACATTGGAAAACAACCATTTTCACAACAGCAAACTGCCCTTAAGGTAATTACAAGCGTAACTGTGGTAAAAAACTGAAAAGGCAGGAAATACAATGCCATCCCCAAGATAGAGGCTGAACTCCACATCAATACTGCAGCCCTCATATCACTACCAGCAGTCAGAAAAAAATATTATTTTCACCAGGATTCCTGGATGTTCTGTATTTCCAGCTAAATCCCACTCTGAAGTTTTCAATTTTCTCCCCCCAACCTCCCAAATTGAATTCTCCCTGCTTTTGGAGATATTGTCAGGGTGACTTTCAAAAATGTCCATGAAGTCATAGTCATTATTTATACTTCTCCTTTCTGGGAGTGCTAGTAGCCAGGTCACCCAGTTACATGGAAAGAAGTACAGTATGTCCAGGGAGGCCACTGTTAAAACATTGTTAAATGAACATCCAGCATCAGATTAATAGAGCAAGAAATGGTGGCTTTGTGAATAACAACATGTCTGCATTAACTAGAACAACCATGAAAGGAATTATATTATGTGTCACAACTGACCTATTTACTAATTTCTATATGAGTACATAAATAAACCAAAGTCTTAATTCTTCCCATAATGTCTATCTCTAGCTCTGGTGTTATGCTTCCCTCTCCCACCTTTACCTGAAACCCCAACAATGTAGTTTACTTCTTCAAAAGTTACGGACCTCTGTGCTGTGTCTACAACAAAAGGATTGACACGCATCTGAACTCTGAAATCAGAACAAAGGATGCCGTGTCAGACCAAACGGAGCCAAGGAGGAAATGATAGTGATCAAAGAGAAATAGACTGCACAAGTCTGCAAGGGGCATCTGGGACATTTTAGGTAGTTATACTTTTTCTTCTGAAGTTATTTTGAGAGAGTGTCTCTTTGTCATTGTCATGACTTTTCGTCCAGGAGGCTCAGTGAAGGGAATTCTGTCAGTGACCGTTGATGCCCTCTGGTCCTGGCTGCTCCTCATGGCTCGCGTTGCATCCCTGTCCGGCCTGTCAAACAAGACACCCACACTGAATCACACGTTAATTGCTTTATCGCAGTTCCTGTCTTGGGGTTGGGAACAGAGTTTGCTTGCTGAGCGATAGACGGAAGGAGGACAAAAAGAGATTTGGTCTCTTGATCTTTGTCTGAAGTGTTAACCGGTGAATCTATTCAGTGTCTGGATTAGGGGTTTAGTGGAAGAAGGTATATAACACCAATATTAGAAACATGGTCTCCTTTAAAATCCACAACACAACACAAAACCTACAGCATAACTACTATCTGACAAAATTAATTAAATGACGAGTGAATATATCACATTTGTATGTTTGCATTATTAAATATGTATATATCCCTTAGTGACAAAGTCTACAAACACACACATGTCATACAAACCTGAATGTAACTTGGACTCATTTAGATTCTGTCCCTGTGAATGAACATGATATCTGCCCGGGCATCTGGGAGAGCGATGCATCGTGTGTGGCCCAGGTGTGGGCCACAAGCCAGTAGGTGTAAGTGATGCATGTTCGTAATGTTGGGGGGACATCTGTTTACAGTCATTTGTTACCTTCTAGCCGTAACATGAGAGACAAGTGTGCCATTAATATGGTCTTTATAGCTTCCAGGTCCCATAGAGATGATGAAACGGCCAAACCACATCCCTTTGCTCTCTCCTCCCTTCCTCCCTTGTTTGTTGCAGAAGAATCCATATTGATGGAAACATTTCCATAATGATCAGGGAGAACAAGATGTTTCCATTAGAAAACATAGGCCATTGTGTTGTTGGAGGTGTGCAGTACTTAAGGGTTAGTGTTAGATTTCTTTAGGGTCTGGTAAACCAAGAGCATTCTGGACAAACTTTCCACTAGGAAGCTCCTGTGGGAGGAGGTGATGATCAAACAGGAATATTGGCAATATCCCAGTTGGTATATTTTGCTAATCCACATGGACTTCATGACTTCTATGTTCAACATAGATTTAGCATGTGCCTTGTTGTGTGTTGTAACTTATGACTGGTAGCAATTTTTGTTGGTGTTGGGATTCAAATTTAAAAGCACTTACAGTAATGACAATGTTGATTCAGTGGGTTATTTTGCTGTCACCTGATTGTGGTCTTGCAACATTTATCTAAGTGTGTGTAAAAAAGAAAAGAGTGGATTGTAGATACCCACCAACTACAGCAACAACAGCAGAAAGTGTAGAGTGTATTTAGAGTGTGGGATGCTAGGAGGAGGGATACTTGAAGAAGATGGGATGGCAGCTTGTTTACAGCCGTCTGCAGGCTTGCCATCTGATGACAAAGGGAGACACACAAGTTCCAGCCATTTTTTGCAACTCTTCATTCAGCACCTTAGAAGTTTACCAGGCATGAGAAATAGCTGATATGATTGTTTTGTCACCCTCTCCTCTTTCTCAATATGTCATTTTCACTTTGCGACAAAACAGTAGCTGTTACAAATCCTCATTCCCTTTGATTGTAGCATCTTACATCGGCGGTTGTGTTTACTCAAATAGCACTTTGTGTGAGGAGTAAAATCTGTAGTTTTTCCTCTTGGGCCCCAAACAGGGACTGCCAACTCTTAATTCGCACAAGTTGCTCAGATTCATTCTGTGAAAATGTCTGGCGCACATTCATCAGGGGTTTCCACAATATATTTCCAGCTGCTTAAAGGCTGTTGGTTGTAAAAGGAAAGTTGCTCCAGATAGGATTTCCTCTCAGGGCTTCTGACATGAATAATACAATTTTTTTATTTTGACAACATTCTGCCGACAAGATTGCATATTACTTTTTGCAGCCCCCTCCTCCGCAACAAGCTGGAGAGTTCTCACAGGATGCTGATAATAAAAACATCTCCACATTCCTGATGGAGAGGTTAATGAATGTGGACACCACTGTGCTTTCTCTGTAATTTCTGAATGAATAAATGAAGGCTCTCTATTCTAGATGCTCTCAGGAGTCAGTCAACTCTCAGCCCTATGACAAAACAACAATGAGATGTGCCAGCTTGTTGTCCTTTCTTGTGTATTAAACCTCCAACATGCAGTGGTGTGCTACCGAGCAAACACAACTGTAATCATCCTGTGATGTAACCAAGGTTAGGGTTCTTCACCCCCCATGTCTACATCCCTAACAGCACACATGGAATGTCAAACGATAACAGTATTCACATTCATATTTCATCTTTCATGGTGAAACTACTACTACTTGACAGAACATCATAGTATTTCAGTTCTGTTGTAAGGTGCCGTTAGATGAAGTGGAGAGTCTAAGTACAGTTTGAAGAGGTCTTCAGGTGTTGGAGGGACAGGTGCGCAGTAGAACAGGGAGATGATTCCTCTGGGGGGCAGGGTGGAGAAGCAACGCAGGGCTGATGGGAAGCAACTCTTCTCTCAGGGCGTCTCTGTGGAAATACATCTCTGCTCATTTTGCTTCGTAAGGAACATGGATGTGTGAATATATTCTGGATATATTCATTACATTACATTTACATTTAAGGCCGATTTATACTTTTCCATTTTTACGGAGACGGACACAGGGAACGCCCTCTCCGACGAGAAATTCCCTCTCTGTGCGTTTCCGAGCCCCTCGGAGAGCTCTACGTGCACCTCCTGATTTTCCTGACTATCCGTCTGTCCGTCCGTCATTTTACGGAAACCCCTTGGCTGTGATTGGTCCGTATTAAGAACCGCTTGCGTCAGGGGCGGGGTTGCCGTGATAAACAGGACGAACAGAATCCTTTGACCGCCATTGCTGTAAGTTGTTACAATTGACATTCATTCACTTATTTAACTATTATAAGTCCATCTAATGGCAATTCAGTATGCATAAGCCACTTTATCTCAGTATCCGATTGCACTATGTTGACCATTCACGCTGCTCATTCTTATTTTTATATATATTTTATTTTATATTTAAATTGTTGTATTCTTAGATTGTTTAGTTCTTAGAAATAGTTAAACTTTTGTACTTTTACTTAATTTAAGATCTGTATATGTTTAGTGTTTTGCACCTCCCTGCCACAGTAAATTCTGTGTTTGTATAACATACATGGCGAATAAACCGAATTCTTATTCTGAATTCATATTTCAGCTAAACAGTACATGTAAATCAGCAACTGAATTAAAATGTGACGAGAAATGGGGAGTGTAGTTGCTGAAAATGTGCGTATTTTATTGATGAAACGGCTCATTTGTAAATTTGCTCTGACTTTTCGATAACCTAGCTAGCATCACAGTGCAGCGCCACCTACTCTTCTGGCAGTGAAGTGTTTTCAGCACCCACAGCCTTCGGAGTACTATAAATTCAACCAATCCGTCCGACTCCGTCCGTCTGTCCGTAACGGAGTCGGAGAAGTATAATTCGGCCTTTAGTCATTTAGCAGACGCTCTTATCCAGAGCGACTTACAGTAAGTACAGGGACATTCCCCCGAGGCAAGTAGGGTGAAGTGCCTTGCCCAAGGACACAACGTCATTTAGCGAGGCCAGGAATCGAACCGGCAACCTTCTGATTAACAGCCTGATTCCTAACCGCTCAGCCATCTGACTATTTTTGTTTTGCTGATCCTCCTCCTCAGCTCTCTGTATTTTCCCAGCTGCTCTCTTTGGATCATACAAGCTGTTGGATGATGTTTGGGGGAGAGAATGCCCATTAAAATGTCTGTCTGTTGTTTGATTACAAATCCTTTCAGCGTGGCATTCACTGCCAGTTGAACAGGATTCAGATATTAAGTTGGGCTATGGTGGCACAGAGACCTAATTGCTGTCTGTCAGATTTTGGTCTGGACTAGTGAGGTGGAGAGCTACTTTGTGTTTGTGTTCGAGTGTGGGAAGCCAATCTTATCTCTAAGTGAAACAGTGGACAAGGCAAATGTTCCATTTAGCTTAATGGGTTAGCTTCTTCCATTGGCTCTGAAAGAATGTGCGCTGGCTGGTGTTGCAGGTGAATCCCCAGAGAGTTAGGAGATGGTTCATATGGTGTCCTCAGGTATTACTCATCCCAGGCATGGAGATTGTTTTAAAAGAATGATCTTGTGTCTTAACTTGGCTAGATGTCTCAACACAAACACACAAAAACTATTCATAAGAACCTCAAATGAGTTATAATTGTAAGTAATTGATGATTATATTCATGCACTCGTGCACTCATGACTTCATGCACAAGGACAAACACATGTATAGAAGACACTATTGCGTTGCTGGTAACACATTCCAGAGAGCACTGACAATCTCAAGTTTAACATTTTCTTTTTACATATAATATTATAACCCCAATAAGGACATTTCTCTGCATGTCCTAAGGGTTTGCAGGCATAGATAGTGGGGTCTGTTCAAGAAAAAAAATCCTTAAAAAGGTACGTTATGGATCCAACTTCTTATTGTGAAGTTATGGAAGTTATGTTCTAGTACACAAACTCTGGAGGGGAGAACAGGGTAGGAGTGAAGCATTCTCCTGATTCCTTCTAAAGGGACCAAGCTGTGTGCAATAATTGAAAGCAGCGGATTACCAGAATGTATCCAGATATTCTGGTTTCCTATTAAGTAAATACAAACAGAGTTGTTGACCATTACTGCATGGGTGAAGCTTTCTGACCCAGTAGGAGTTGATTGGAAACAAATTGGTCAAGATAAGCTCTGAAACAAACATTTGTTTTCCAGTCTCTCATCAGCATTTTTATCAGAATCACTGTCAACGAATGCAAGCAGTACAGGTAGACATACAATCCTGAGTTTTTCTGAAGGCTATGCTGGGGTATGGGTTGCAAGCCAGACTGCTGTCATTCATTTGACCCTAAAAGATACAATTCAATATTTATTTTGTTATTTGTTCACTGAGTTAGTTATGGTATATTCCATTCACAAAGACAATAATTTTTGTATGTGACTATGTTTGGATTTAACAATTTTTCCTGTTGATATGTGTTTAAAAGTAATGAGACTAACCCTAAGGACACAGGTGGCATATCACGGCTTAACTAAAGCTGAAATTAGTAATTAGGGAGCAACAGTGAACCCTTGGCAACGCATTTAAAACCACAGTGTGAACAATGCTGTGAAGAGCTGATCTGTGCTGCACTGGACTTAAGACCCAGTATATTGAACTCAGTGTATTCACACTAGAATACACTATTCATAATGATACATAATAGAATAATACATAGTAGAAAGTATGTTTTCATACTGATTATGGACTGTAAATACATACATAATATTATATCACATTATATATTGACCTGCAGTATCTAGCAAGGGACATTTCTCAGAAAAGTTTTTAACTAGTCCGGAGTTGTGCTATAATCTTTCAACAATCTTTAAGATTGTTGGCTGTTAGGTTTTCCCAAAGTGTGATAGTCTCCCCTCTCAATATACAGCATTTGCAAACTTTCAACTAGCTCTACTTCCAGCTGCAAGCATTGTGGATGTCATTGTTGCTTCAGGCTGAAGATATTAGAGCTGACAGGCTGTGATGTGGTGGAACTGAAGGAAGGCCAACTCAGCTTTCTGCACATCGGTTACCACGAGTCACACACCGGGTCCTGAAGGATGACACACTGCCACGCACAAGGCAGCACCCTGTGCTGCCTCACACACAAATCTTCCCTGCCTCTCTGCCTCCATCACACCAGGAAGTGCTCCTCAGGCTATACACCTTCACAGAGTTTGTAGCCTGTCAGAACTTGCTGGGAAGGTTTGACAGCTACCTCAGTGCTGTGCTTTGTAATTTTGTAAAAATGATAATGTGCACTTTCCAGTTATTAAATATGCAATAAAGTCTGCATACTGATGGTAGTCAGTTGTACTCAGTTGGAAGCTAATGGTGAGCTGGTGCATCGTCATGGGTAACGGTACAGAGACAACAAAAGGTCCAAGGACTGGACCTTGAGGGACGCCAGTGGCTAGAGTGCTGTCATCTCCACATAATAGGAGGGATTGGCCCATTAGGATGCAAACCGGGAAAGTGCAGTCTGCGATGCACTGCTGGGATGGAGATAGAGATCTGGTTGTTCACTGAATCAAAAGTCACTGATAGATTGAGAAGAATGAGCAGATGAGAGGTGGGAAGAGCCTCTGTGGCAGCATGGACTGCTGTCTCGGTACAGTGATTTGCCAGTTCCAGAAAGATATTCTGCAAGAGGTATTGGGAGAGATGGTGAAATATGTTAAGGGTTTTGGATAGTTCTGGGTGAATGATAGATGCAGTATCATGCAGCCACCGCCTTTGGTTGAACATTAAAGTCTATTCATTATGGAAGAAAAGGATTTCTGAAGCGGACTGTCCCGTCTAAGAGAAATGTTGACATGGATCCATTGCATACTTAAACAGTAGAACCAGTGACACAGCACTATTTCTATACCAGATGGCATGAATCTGAAGCTTTATTCAGTATGCATTAATGAAGCGTGCTTCTTTGAAAGAGCGTTGTTTGCAAATACAAGGATGGTTCTCTTGGGTGAATTTAAGGCTGAACTGTGAAATCAGGTTTTCAATTTAAGAGCTAAATTTAAAAACATCCTTTAACAAAAACCCCAGTGGGAGCCGGATTGCCTTTTCTTGGACATGCAGACACTTGGGAAGTCCCTCTGCTGAGTGAGTCTAGTGGGATTTGAATAACAATTACACCAGCTTGGTAATGTGGAGATAATGATTGGGGATGAATATAGGGAGAGGAAGCACATTTGAGTGCACGATAGGTGCAGAGTGAAGAAGAGGTGACCAGATGAACAGAGAAAATCAGAAATAGGGCCTGCCCTAGGGTTTTTGGGGCCCAAATGTTTTTTTGAGGGGGGAAGAACCAATCATGGGGCCCTAAACAAATGTTTAGTTTGTGTAACTTAGTGGAAGAAGACATTAGTAGGAAGGACTGTGTAATAGCCTGATTTACATTACGTTATTGTATTTAGTATATCAATTGTTTTGTATTTTTCTTTAATTTGAAATACGTGGGTTTTTGGCAGTTGATAAGATGCATATCTCTACTCAGGAGATGTTGTGTGTTTTGATTCATTCAAATGTTTGCACATCTGTGATTTGCATTTCTATATATGTTTTGGTCACAGTGTACTCTATAATCTGTTCAATATATAAGGGGTTGATTATTAGCTTATCCCTTATCCCTTATTAGCTTATTACACTGAAATGTCTCTCACTATTTTTCCAAATTGATTAGATTTAATATTTTACATATAAGTATTTATGTGTATGGTACATCACAAGCCTATGGTGAGAGGGTTCCAGCTGTAATACCCCAGGCTGAACCTGCTTCCAAGATGTTTGAATCCATAGATTACTAACCAGGCTCTGCGCTCTGACACCCTAACCTACCCTTTTCTCAGTTCATGAAAACATTCATTCTAATCCTTGCAGGCTCTAAATGTCACCGCAGTACTTAAGTAAGCAAAGGTTTTGTAGTTTTACTCCTTTCAGAGTGAGATTGTAAAACTACAGTGAGTCTGGAGGATGTAATTTCCTCAAATCAGAACCTTTCATAATTTGGTCCTAAAGTCTTGTTATGAGCAGTGACCCAGAATCTGCATATCAAGGGTATTATACCCAATCCATTGAAGACACATCAGTATGGTAGTCATTGTTATCAATAATCAATGGAGGCCTTAACTTAATGATTCATAAGTCTGTGACCCATCCTTCTCTTGGAATAAATCAGTCCTTTCACTTTTCCTGACAATCAGATAGGAAAGAAAGGGAAAGAGGCCAATCTCCCTGTGGTCACAGTGGCGCTTCCTCACTCATAATACATTTGTGTCACAGGACTGCCGTCTGCCGAGATGGCAGAGGACAGTCTTAATGCAGCAGGACCAAGTCATTTAGGCAGCACTAATGGCTTCTGAAAAAATCCTTGTCCATCTTGAGAAAAGTGAACTCAGTATAAGTCAGCATAACTGCCTTCGAAAGAATAGCTGGTCAGCAGGTCGTTTTGATCTTGAGTGCATGGGACAAACCTTTGTGTTTTTTCAGTATTAATAATTGTAATTTCCTCTTGGATATTGTTTTATTGTATATCTAGAATTCACGTAAGTTCTAAATAGTTGTGACTGGTACTGTATTGGAGACTCTCGTGGCAGGTGTTGGATGGCTAAGTGTGGCTAGTCTTCTAGTTGCCCAAGACTTACTGTCTGGGAAAATGTGTCCCTAATTGACAAATAGTGGATGTCCATAATGGGATCTTGTAGCATAGTTTGACAATCAGTTATCCCATAATTTGTTTCATGATCTGCAGGATGCACAGAAAGCTTATTTGCAAGAGGGTTTTATCCTGCACGTCCATCATCGAGTCTTTACGCTCATCTGGGAGTCAGGTGGCTGAGCAGTTAGGGAAGCGGGCTAGTAATCTGAAGGTTGCCAGTTCAATTCCTGGCCGTGCCAAATGACATTGTGTCCTTGGGCAAGGCACTTCACCCTACTTGCCTCGGGGAGAATGTCCCTGTACTTACTGTAAGTCGCTCTGGATAAGAGCGTCTGCCAAATGACTAAATGTGTAAAATGTAAATCTAATTGGAACACATTACAGGAAGCATGACAAACCCTTGGCCATTGGTCCATCACCACTAGTTTCCACGTGTTCTAAGGGCTGAAGCGAAAGATTATTAGGAAAGGTTTTGTTGATGAAGATTGAATAGAAAATGTGACAGATTGTACACTTGTTTTTCATGGCTGTGATGGTAGGGTCAGGACTGGCCTCACCATGGGAGATCATGTCAGTCCCAGACACCACCTGCTGTCTGGGACTGACATGATCTCTCCTCCACCTCTCTTCTCCACCTCACCTCTCCTCTCTTTTCTCCATCTTTCCTCTCTTTTCTTCACCTCTCCTCTCTCTTCCACCTCTCCTCTCTTCTCCACCTCACCTCTCCTCTCTTTTCTCCAACTCTCCTCTCTTTTCTTCACCTCTCCTCTCTCTTCCACCTCTCCTCTCTTCTCCACCTCTCCTCTCTCCTCCACCCCTCCTCTCTGCTCTCCTCCACCTCTCCTCTCTCTTTTCCATCTCTTAACCACCTTTCCTCTCTGCTCTTCTCCACCTCTCCTCTCTCTTCTCCACCTCTCCACCAACTTTCCTCTCTGCTCTCCTCCACCTCTTCTCTCTCTCCTCCACCTCTCTTCCACCTTTCCTCTCTGCTCTCCTCCACCTCTCCTCTCTCTTCTCCACCTCTCATCCACCTTTCCTCTCTGCTCTTCTCCAACTCCTCTCTTCTCCACCTCTCTTCTCCACCTCATCTCTCTTCAACCTTTCCTCTCTGCTCTCCTCCACCTTTCCTCTTTCCTCCACCTCTCCTTTCTCTTCTCCACCTCTCCTCCACCTTTCCTCTCTGCTCTCCTCCACCTCTCCTCTCTCTTATCCACCTCCTCTCTCCTCTCTACTCCACCTCTCCTTTCTCTTCTCCAACACAGCCAGGTTTTCCTATTGATTCCAGAAATCCCATCCAACACAAACACTTGCACCAACAGTCTTACTGCCTTCTTCTCTTCTGTAAAGGTATATATCTCGGCTACCTTTTTTTGATAGGATAAAAAAATGTCCACAGCAAAAGCTATTGTTATTTTTGTTTGCATGGTTTGCCTCGGTGTCTTGCTGCAATCGTCCCCCCACTGAGTAATGAGAACAAGGTGAGAGGAGCCTGGGAGTGTAATTATTTTTAGTTGGAAGCTGGTGAGGGGCCAGTCTCCATTTGTCTCCCCCAGCGTGACGGCTCAGCTGATCTCCTCGCTATCTTCCTCAGACGGTAATGAGCACCAGGTTCTCATTATCTACCAGGGATGTCACCTTCTAAAAAGGTCCAAAAATAAATAGAACCCCTTGCTGTCCTTGTGCATAACAAGCAGTCTCAGCTCCAGCCAGACTAATTGGATGAGCGAAGAGCAGGTGAGAGTGGTGGAGTCTGCCGGAGTGTGGGAATGCAAAGAGACAGGGGAGGGCAAGCTGCTGTTAGAACAGTCACAATGTGTTTACTCATGATGGAAAGCTGCCATCAACGGTCAGTTACACCTTGTTGACATTTTTCCCATTCTATCATTTACAAGGTTCACTGCTGTTGAAATGTGCATCTGGTTTGAAATAAATCAAATCTCAAATAAATGTCTTTGGTCTTAATTTGTCCAGTTGTGCCCAGAAATCCCTGGTCAGAGTGATGGGTAGTGGGGATGTGATGGACATGCTTCTTGGGGCTGATGTGAACATCTCTTTGGTGGTGTAGAAGGTTGTTGTGAACATCTCTTGGTGTAGAAGGTGAATGAGACATCGTGGACCAGCTGTCTTGAGTGTGTTCGACTCATTCCGTCCCACAGTGTTGGCACACATTTCTCCTCTGAGGAGGTGACTGGAGAGAATGCATCTGGGATTGTTATGCAACAATGCAATAAGTTAAGACTATTTAAATTGCTTACTGTAACAAGCAATGACAATATGATTCACATACTGAAGTATCAGTAATCAGTATCAAACACAAAATAGTAAAATAAAGTAATTTATTAAAAGATGACATAGACCAAACCACATCACAAAGACCAGTGCTTGATATCTGTAGTCCTTCAGTGTGAAGCTAAGAGTCTTCATCTCGAGTCTGGCAGCAGGGTTTCATCTCGAGTCTGGCAGCAGGCTTTCATCTCGAGTCTGGCAGCAGGTTTCTTACTGGTCAGACGAAGCCCTGTGAACCTCCAGAATTAAAAGGCCAGCGATCCAAGCGAATCACAGCATAAAGGATGAAAAATGTATGCACATTATGTTCAGAAATTAAGTCTGATTTCCCTCTTGCTCCCTCCTCCTTGCTCTCATGCTCACTTTCTCTCATCAGCCAACCTTTTCTTTTTTCTTTTTCTTCTTTCCAGATTGGCAAACTCATTTAGCATGAAATATTGATGAGCCCCTTCTCTGTATGGACCGTACACTCCTCCCTACACTGAAGGATGAGATCCTGCTCTGTGCGCTGGCTACCTGCTAATGGGTCCGGACAGCTAGCTTCTACACGGGCCCTGTGGCAGGTACGTGTTAAAAAGCCCATTATGCTAATGCCGCTGCTGTCGGGGGAGGGGCATGGGAGGCTGGTGATCTGGGCTCCCTCATCAGCAGGAACACAGCGGGGGCAGGGCCTTCATGCTACCTTGATGAACCCTGTCTGCCAGCTAGTCCCTCACAGCTGATTTTCACGGCAGGATGCAATCTAGATGGAATGTGATGAAATACATGAAATAAATCTGAAATGGTCATGTGCACAATACAACAGGTTCACTGCTTTCAGGGAAAAGACCATTATACTGATATTGGTCTTTGAGTGCAAGAACAAAGGATTACAGTGTGACAGTATGGTATGTGTGGTGAAGTGTCTATCAGATTGTCTGACTTTCAGGCCAACAGTTCATGTTTTGAGACACACAGACCATCCAGAGATAAACAGATGTAGATACTTCAACCATGTGTCTTTAATTAATCATAGTAAGTAGTTGGGGCGAAAAAACAACAGGTTTATTTAAATTCTTAGTCCATGTATTCGTTTGACTTGAGAAGAATCAAAAACTCAATCACTTTGTGGCTAAAAAGACATGTTAGAAGAAATGCCTGTAAAGAGAGGGATAAAATGACTCATTCTAAACGTGCATTTATACAGCAACGCGTCATGTCTGTCATGTCAGCACTCTGCCACTCATGCTGGCGGTGATCCAGGCTAGGTTTGTGTAGTATTAACTCCTGTGCAGACTAGCAGGCTCAGGAGCCGTCCAGGCTGGGTTTGTGTAGTATTAACTCCTGTGCAGACTAGCAGGCTCAGGAGCCGTCCAGGCTGGGTTTGTGTAGTATTAACTCCAGTGCAGACTAGCAGGCTCAGGAGCCGTCCAGGCTGGGTTTGTGTAGTATTAACTCCAGTGCAGACTAGCAGGCTCAGGAGCCGTCCAGGCTGGGTTTGTGTAGTATTAACTCCTGTGCAGACTAGCAGGCTCAGGAGCCGTCCAGGCTGGGTTTGTGAAGTATTAACTCCTGTGCAGACTAGCAGGCTAAGGAGCCATCCAGGCTGGGTTTGTGTAGTATTAACTCCTGTGCAGACTAGCAGGCTAAGGAGCCATCCAGGCTGGGTTTGTGTAGTATTAACTCCTGTGCAGACTAGCAGGCTAAGGAGCCATCCAGGCTGGGTTTGTGTAGTATTAACTCCTGTGCAGACTAGCAGGCTAAGGAGCCATCCAGAGCATCAATGGTTGGTTAGGCGTCTGTAGTCACACAATGATGAATAACTTTTCATCCTTGTGGTCTGAAGACTAAGAAGTAAAGTACAAAGGTTAAGCAGGAACTCTGGCTTTACTTTGTAACAACGATGTACATGTTGACCTTTGACCTGGAATGTTGACTGTAAAAAACAAACAAGAGAATATTGGATCAAACAACGCATACATTCATGCGTTCTACATTCGGCCACAATACCCCTTTAGTATATAATGAAATAACTATCATAAAATAAAAAACTGTGAAAAATTCAGGTGAGGAGAATTGCAGTTTCAGTGCCATCAGAGTATGTGGGAGGAGAGCCAAATTTAGTGCCAGTTCATCTGCTCAGAGACTTCTACAGTCTATAGTGGGCCCATCTGTTTTGTGTATGTGGCCAAGTCAGGCAATGATCCTGCAACAGCGCCTAACAGATGCCACCTGTACGCCACCCTCCTCTCCTGAATACCTCCCACCTCCACCCTCCTCTCCTGAATACCTCCCACCTCCACCCTCCTCTCCTGAATACCTCCCACCTCCACCCTCCTCTCCTGAATACCTCCCACCTCCATCCTCCTGAACACCGCCCTGTCAGGGTGTGAGGAGGGGTAGGACCCAAATGCACGAGAGATGCGAGGCATGGTAGAACAAAGGGTTTAATTCTCAAAACGGGGAACAGATAGGGTACTCACAGGGACAAGTAGTAGTAGGACAAGACAAAGACTGGACACAAAACAGAAACCTAAATACACAGAACCAAACGACACACAGGTGGACACAATGACGAGAACGAGACACAGGTGAAGACAATGACAGGGAAACACTAGGCCAGGGCAAAACCAAAAACAAGGGGGGCACGGCTGTGGCCGTGACACGCCCACCCACCCCCAGCTAATGCTACTTGCACAGCAGTCTAGTCTCTAGAAATAAATGTGACCATCAATAACCTCCAACCAAACGACAACACAACTACTGTTGTACACTGTTGTGTCCTTGGGCAAGGCACTTCACCCTACTTGCCTCGGGGGGAATGTCCCTGTACTTACTGTAAGTCGCTCTGGATAAGAGCGTCTGCTAAATGACTAAATGTAAATGTAAATGTACTGTGTTGACCTTGAAATCAGGACTTGGCTTTCACTGCTCTGGAAACATGCATGAAAATGTGTGATTTAACAAGTAATCTACAAACCAGGCCAGAAATGTACATTTATTGAGACAAAGCTTTGGAGAATTTGACCTTTACAGGCCAGTAAGTCATAAAAAATCATATTTAAAAACAGAGATTCTTGACTGTAAAGGTTTTAGTATTTTTTCTGCTTGATCAAGGCACATTCTTATGACCTTATGGCCTTATAAATATAGCCATTGTTGCTACTTAAAGAGTAAATAGTTCACAATTGAATTTCATTTAAGGAATACATATCATTTCAGGTTTCCTATGATTTATCCATATTCCTCATCCAAATCCTTTCCACTGTATTTTCATCTGGGTATACTGTGTCATGCGGGAGTGAGATGGTGTGTCAGTCTGGGTATACTGTGTCATGCGGGAGTGAGATGGTGTGTCAGTCTGGGTATACTGTGTCATGCGGGAGTGAGATGGTGTGTCAGTCTGGGTATACTGTGTCATGCGGGAGTGAGATGGTGTGTCAGTCTGGGTATACTGTGTCATGCGGGTGTGAGATGGTGTGTCAGTCTGGGTATACTGTGTCATGCGGGAGTGAGATGGTCCTGAGGGCCTAAGGGAGTGAGATGGTGTGTCAGTCTGGTCTCAGGGCCTGAGGGAGTTAGGGTTAGGGTTAGGGTTAGTCAGTCTGGTCTCAGGGCCTGAGGGAGTGAGATGGTGTGTCAGTCTGGTCTCAGGGCCTGAGGGAGTGAGATGGTGTGTCAGTCTGGTCTCAGGGCCTGAGGGAGTTAGGGTTAGGGTTAGTCAGTCTGGTCTCAGGGCCTGAGGGAGTTAGGGTTAGGGTTAGTCAGTCTGGTCTCAGGGCCTGAGGGAACCTGGGAGCTACAGGTACGAGTCTCCCTTTTTTAGCTACCCTTTGACTTCCACTCTTTTCATTTTAATGACCTCAGAAGACTGCATGCTTAGCATTTGGATTTCAGTTCGGAGAGCCTGATGGAACAATTTCCCATCATGCCTCCTCCGAAGGGCTGCTCTCTGTTCAGCTGGGTGTTAGTTTGCATTGCTTCTAACCCTGGGTCAGCCGCTAACATAATGCAGACACACATAATTACCACAACCACAGGGAACCATATAATGGATAATCATGATATGTCCACTGCTAAGGTGTAAAATGGCCTGAGTCCAGCAAACATCTGCATTCCTATGGCCAGAATGCTTCCTGGAGGAACTGTGGTGACATATATTAGTTACCTTGGGTTTCTAACCGTAAGTGAAGTGGAAAAAGTGTCAAATGTTTCCTCCTAGCAGAGATCCCTTCAGTTCCAGGTGGGTTGATGAAGCCACAGCCCCTCACAAAAACAGCTGATCTGGGAAAGTGACTCTACTAGTTCCTGTAGTAAGCTGTGAATGATCTTGTTAGTTAGCCTGGAACTATCAACTGTACATCTTTCCTTCTGGTAATAAGCACAGCTAGTTCAGGCAGGGTAATCGGGCAGCACACCTCATCCGCTCATTACCACACCTGTGTTAGCAGCACAAGCCCATTGGGCCACGTCCGATAAGACGGCATTAAAAGGCCGAGCGGATACGCACACACGCACACACACAACGGTTGTTGTATGATCAGTGCTGCTGCCGCCCTCCACCATCCCCTTCTCCCCCATGCTGTCTGTATGTTCTCTCCATCAGGGGGATTATATCTCTATTGCTCCCTGCCTCATATGTCATGTATGTGTCGCATCGAGGAGGCAGGGAGTGCTTCCCTTAGATCATCCACTCTGCCAAAGTCAAACCTACATGTCCATGTAGCAATAAATGCTCAAATCTAATACGTGATTGTCTTGACTGAACTTCTGTTATATTGAAATGTGATACAACTACACATCAGAAATAGATGAAAAAATTGCTTAATAAAGGGAATTATGTATTATTATGCTGTACATGACCTCAATATATGAAAGTAAATAAAACATTTGCATATACAGTTTAGCTCACCAGCTGTGACAATATACTTAAATATTGTCTAGTATCACATGACTGCAATGTTCTCTAGTTAAATGGCATGAATGGAAACTCCACCACTCTGGCAGATTGCATTAAAGATGCCATTTTTAAGTCTCACTGGTTCTGCTCGGTCCACAAATGAGGGCCCACAATCAATAGTGGTCTGTCCCCGCACCGCGGCCAATAAAAATTTCCAATTTGATTAACATCAAAAGCACAATTAAGAGATAAGCAACAAAGAAATCAGACATAATGTAAATGCAAAACACTGCAGCAGTAACAATGAGGCACCCCCACTTACAGGATAATTGCGCTATGGTATAGTAACAGATTTAAGGGCCAAATGACTATTTGTCAATTCATGTAATTATGGTCTCATTCCATGCCCTCCCCTCTTGTCAGGGCCAGGGTAGACGTGTGTTCTTGTTCTTCTGATGCAGGGAGGTAGTTCTAGAGTGCTAGCATCATTTTCTCTGTAAAATGTAACTTAACGCTTCAGGAAGACAGAATAAATAGAAATTTGCTTGCATCAGCTTAATAGAAAATTCTCTAAAAGGAAGGTATTTCACATTAACATAAATTCCTCAGTTTTTCATACAATTTAGCATTTTAGTTACAATAGAAATGTAATGGTGACTGAACTTTCAGAATTTTAGAACATTACAACTCATACAGTAGCTCAGTGAGATATTTGTGTTTTTAATGATCATATCAACATTATACAATTCCATCCCAAGTTTATGAAAGTTACTTCGAATCACCACACCCCAGAGATCTATTGTAGAAGAGGAACAACTCAAGCTAAGGATTGAGACATTCCTCATAGAGAAGAGGTTATATTTCTCCCTGAGGCACGTGTCTTGTGCATTTAGAAATGTTAGAATTACCATAATTACCATGCTCATCTGAAAGAAGAGATGTCGACGGCAAGAAGGAACGGCAGGGAAATCTTCAAAGAGGAGCGATGGCTTTGAAGGTGGCGTTGGTGGCTTCAAAGAGGAGTTTGGGTTTGTTCCACTGGGGGCTTCTACAACCCCCCCAAGCCCACAGCCAGGAAACTGAGGAACTCTCACGAGTCGCCTTCTCTTCCTCTTGCTCCTGCCAGCCTAATCTGCCAAAGCGTTCTTACGCTGTCCTGATAAGGGCAGTGCTTATGAGGAGAATTGACTTGCTGGTTAGCTGATTTTATCTTGACTCGTTCAACACAATTTTCCTGGTTCTTGATTTGATAAGCCTTTGACTCATAAGGTTTTCCCATGTCATTTTCACAGTAGCCATTGATGTAACCATAAACCATCAGCTGTAAAGGACTTCACTGTGAGTTAACCCGATAATACTCTAGACTCCACTGGGGTTAAGGGTCCTGACAGAATTACCACAGAATTACCTTTCAATGGGATACATTACATTTACATTTATTCATTTAGCAGACACTTTTATCCAAAGCGACTTCCAAGAGAGAGCTTTGCAAAAGTGCATAGGTCACTGATCATAACAACAAGATAGCCCCAAACATTGCGGGTAGCCAAAACATGAAGCATACATTGTGAAAACCAAATAAGTCCTAAAGGGAAGAACCATAAGAGCATGTAGTTAAACAAGTTACAATTAAACAACATGAACCTCAAAAGTGCAAGGGTGTACCTGTGAAAAAAAAAGCAAGCAACAAAAATATATTTCACAGCGAGTACAATAGTTTTAAGTCAGTTACAATTAACCAACAAGAGCAACAAGTCTCTCAATAACTCATTGTGATCCTGGAGGAAACATCAGGTCCAGCCAATCATTTCTAAGTAGCGTTGTACTCCCGAAACAAGTGCGTCTTGAGGCTTTTCTTGAAGGTGGGGAGACAGTCAGTGTCTCTGATGGAGGTGGGGAGTTGATTCCACCATTGGGGGGCCAGACAGGAGAAGAGCTTGGGTTGGGACCGGGCGCTCTTGAGCGGTGGGACCACCAGACGGTTGTCAGAAGACGGCCGTAGGTGGCGGGTGGGGGTGTAAGGCTGGAGGAGAGACTTGATGCAGTTGGGTGAAGTCCCGTTCACCGCTCGGAAGGTCAGTACCAGAGTCTTGAATCTGATACGGGCCGTGATGGGAAGCCAGTGGAGGGAGATGAGGAGCGGGGTAACATGGGAGCGTCTGGGTAGATTGAAGACCAAGGCGGGCTGCCGCGTTCTGAATCCTCTGGATAGATTATGATTCCCCATCCTGATGTTTTTAATTTCAGAGTTTATTCTAATACCATCTGAAAGCCAGCCCTTAGGCTACTTATCCTTTGATGTCCAGAGATCATCACGACCAGGCAAAGTGTCACCGCCTCATGGTCCACCTGGTCAAAGGTCTTCTGGTGTGAGAATGAGTTTCCATCAGAGTTGATGAAACAGAGGAGAAGACCAGGAGAAATTGATGCAGACGAGCCTGACATCCAAGCAATCAACACACTGTATACTCATGAAATGTTGTATCAAAACAAAGAAATGTTACAACACTCCCTTTCTGTGGAGCTTTGTTAGTAGAGGTTGCTGTATTAAACAGAATAACAGTGTCTGTTTATGAGAAAGCAAGTTTACTGGCAGATTAGAAGACATCCACACATAGTCCTCTGGCGTTCCCTGCGTAGGGTGGAGGCTCTCTAAAGAAGTCAATGGATTCCCTTTGTCGTTGTCATGGGAGATTAAAAGGTTCTTCAGGCTAAAAAACTAAAGATGAAGTTGGAGCACAAAGCCTGTTTTAATCAAGTTGTTAGTTAGGGTTAGTTAGGATTAAGGTTAGTTAGGGTTAAGGTTACATTTACATTTACATTTAGTCATTTAGCAGACGCTCTTATCCAGAGCGACTTACAGTAAGTACAGGGACATTCTCCCCGAGGCAAGTAGGGTGAAGTGCCTTGCCCAAGGACACAACGTCATTTTTGCATGACCGGGAATCGAACTGGCAACCGTCCGATTACTAGCCCGCTTCCCTCACCGCTCAGCCACCTGACGCCCCCTAGGTTAGTTAGGGTTAGGGTGGTGTTAGGGTTAGGCCGGTTAGTTAGGGTCAGTGGGGTGCGCCTGATGGGAAAGCCATTGTTAGAGAAACTTTGAAAAATGCTGCCTGTATTTAGAGAGAAAACGCTTCCCTCCTGTTCTCTACTCAGGGCTGCTCCAAACTGAGACTGTCTGCTTCTTCACATCTCGTCAATATGTATGAGCTTATGAACACTGAACAGAGTTTTTTAAGGGAGTAAATATAACGGAACAGCATAACAACTCAAACATGGTGACATTATGCTACAATATGTATTTGTAGGGTTATGCTTGTCTTTTGTGGTTGTGTGTGTGTGCTTGTGTGAAGGGAGGCCGTAAATACAATTGTGAATCAGGATTGGAGAAGGTAGGTGAACCAGGGACAGACAAAAACAACAGTCTGTAGACTTCAACCATCTTCTGGGCATTTTCTGGGCTTTACTTATCCCTCAGTCATCACAAGCAATCTGCTGCCTCCATATCCATTCTCTAACAGTGCTCTGTAAACAGATATCCAGTAGTTTTCCTGAGTACCAACTTGGCTTCAAGTCATCTTAAATGTGCAGCAAAATATTTACAATATACTGTTTTACAGCTATATACTGAGTAAAAATATAAAAGCATGTAGCAGTTTCAGAGATATTAGGTCATGGTTCATGTAAGGAGGAAATCTGTCAATTGAAGTGAATTAATTTGGCTCTCAATGTGAGAAGAATGTTTTTGGTGCGTATAGAATCTTTGGGTGTTTGTGAAACCTGGTACCATGGCACATTCTCTTCATCCATCATGATCAGTGTTTCTTCCGACTAGATTCATGCTCAGTCTTCAGGTGGCCATGTTCATTAAAGGTGATTTCAAGAATCTTTACTCTGAACACAATCACTAATAAGTCATCAGGGGTGTGGAAGGATACCTCTTCAAAGCTGACAAAACTAGAAATGAGCCAGTCAGACAGACCCTCTGGGGAGTCTGACAGGTCATTACAGTTTAAGCCACTGAAATGGATTCACACAGATGTATTTCGATAAGGGGATCCCAAATTTATTTTGATCAAATTAGTATGCTTCATGTGTGGAGATTGAGGTACCGTATTTCTTCAAATAACATTCATTTTTGGTGCAGCGTTTATTCTAGGGCGGCGTTTATTTGATGGCGGCGTTTAATTAGTAAGGGTGATCTCGTGAATTGTAGACAACTTTGCTGGCATTGTGACAAATGAATCATGCTGCTAAAAACGCAGGTTTCATTTACTACCGCTGACCTCCTTGTCTATTCTCTGTTTGTCTATGAGTGCGGCAACTCCCTTTCTCATTGGCTATCAATTAGGTGTGCGTTGATAGTACAACTGTCTCAAATACAGGTCTACATTTCTACATTGTGTAGAAATCTGAAGCAGCATGCCTAAATGTTAATACACGTTAGCTTTCAAACAGAAAGTTATGTACAGGTGTAATAAATACTGGGGTTGAATTTAACCAATTAAATAACCGTTTTCAGATTTTTTTGGTGCAGCGTTTATTCAGCGGCAACGTTTATTACACAACGTTCATTTTTGGTGCACCGTTTATTTGAGGGCGGCGTTTATTCGAGGGCGGCGTTTATTCGAAGAAATACGGTACCTATAGTTTGTGAGGCAGGTGTCAAACTGTGATTCCCCATATGAAGGTTGGAAAGCAAAGTGATAAGATAATGTAGTGAGCTACTGCCACTCCTACAGCTGTCAGCATGTTGTACAGCATTACCATTGATCAAAACCACAAGGATCCCAATCTGGGGCGTGGGGACCTGTGGAAGAGTTAGTCTGGTCTGACCTCCTCATGTCAGAATCGTAACACAAACTGACATGATAGCTTTGTGATTGAGAGGTGCTAGTCTGCTAATGCAAGCTTGCATCGAGCCAGCAGGGTTGTAGCAGCGCTACATATTCACACACTCACATGAAATGACACACACACACACACTTGACTGATAATTCTAACAGATGAAAAGCAATGTTCACGAAAATAAATGCTTCTTAGAGCTTAGTCAACTCGACAAGCAGTTCTGTGGAATCAGACAAACAAGCTTTATTATCCCAACACCACAATGAAACCCAAAACAGACATGCCACGCAGCAGTGTCTCCACATCTTGGATAGAACTGGCATTCAGTTCTACCCAAACCTGTAACATCCTACTTAGAGTAGAATGACCAGGTAAACATCATCAGTGTGCACTGAGTTAACTAAAGTGGAATTTTTTTAAATGTGTCCAGACACACACAGGTCCACCCTCTTTCAGCTGCTCTTCTTGATAAGCTTCTGAAAGGCACAGTGGCGCACTAAGAAAGGAGATCTTCAACAGTAGGCGTTTCAAAAGGCCTCACTTTCTCTGCCGCTTATTGCAAGGAAAAGAAATTACTTAGATGAGGATGAAACGGGGGGAAAGAAAGAGAGCTTTTCCAGAGCTGAAAGCCGGTCGGAATCAAGTCATTAAGAGGTAAGGGGTGGGGGAGGAAGACAATTTCAAAAGCTTTCAGTGTAGTAGCGATGAGCGTCTTGAGGTGGCTGATGGGGGAGGGGTCGTTAGCTGTGGGATGTGGGGCAGCCTTCATGCCCAGATGAAGAGAGATGTTAAGTCTCTGAGACTAGTTGATAATGGACTTGACATGCCATAATCAATGGTTTTCTGGTTTCTTGATACTAATTTGGCCACAAGAATCACTGGGTTAAATGTCATTGTTTATTAGAAAAAGTAATTCCCAGGTAATTGTTCCTTGATAATAGTACATTTACATTTAGTCATTTAGCAGTAGTAGTACATGTATAAGTTTATGAGTGTGCATACATTGTGCATCATTTCGTCATAGGGAATTAGCATGATAGATTCATTGTGGTGAGATACAGTTAATTAAATATAACAGCTCATTATAATTTTATACTATACTACAATCCTGATTAGATTATCAATTTTTTCAAGAAAAGTGCTTTATTTAATCTGCTTACTAGATGACCTACAAACTATTAATAGGCCATATAAATCTACTCACCAATAAACAGGTAATCCTGCTTGTAAGTTAGATCAGATAGATGATTTAAGGCATAAAGGGTATAGATAATATGAGGGGTACACATTTGCAGTGACCTAATTATGAATGATCCCTGAAGATCGATTTGAGATGAATGACAGTACAGAGATGGATTATAGACAAAAAGCATTCATCTTCAAAGCACAACTTCACATTCAATTTCTCACGCCAAGCCTGTTGGTGATAAATTCCAATGTTGCCTGACAGCTTTGAAAATATAAAGATTGCTCTGCTTCAGGCCCAGATCTGGATCAATGATCTGAAATGACATTTACAATAAACCATAATCATCTTTTCTTCTGGCAAAAACATTGGTATACAGTGTCCTTTATAATGGAACAAATCAGTGATAGGCATATTTTCCGCTGAACCTATCTTAACCTTTCTTTTAGGCTTCCATTTTAACATGAACGATTGGTTGAGGCTTTTTTTACCGTGTGAAGTTCTGCTGGCCCTTCATATAGCTTCACATAGCTAATAGCCATGACACAGACTGTATTCATTTTAATTGGCAAACAGTTGTTCAATTAGTGAAGAGGGGGATGCATCTAGGCATTAACTATTCTAATTTACTCGTTAGTCACACAGCTCTGGGTTCTTTATGTCATGTGACACAGATACAATACAGTGACCCCCCCTCCCTGTTGAGGGTGATTCCAGTGTCGGGAAAGGCTCTATAAAACAACAATATGATTATTATTAACTTTACTCTGCCTAAAGGTATCAAACACTAACTGGGTTAGAGACTGCTGCTGAGTTTCTCTAGGAGAGGAACAATGTGTTGAATCAATACCGAAATGAAACAGATTAAATGTATTATCTGTCGGAAAGTGTTTCATTTTGGGCTTGACTGGATTAATGTATTGACCAAAAACAAAGATTTATGTGAAATCAAAAACTTTAGAATAGGTTGATATATTCTTATAGAAGCCAACCATGTCTCATGGCTCTCCAAAGAAGAGCCACCAGAGACAGCTGCACTTCAGCCACCAGCCCACAGCTCACTGTGGAGGAATCTGACGTGAGGCACACACTGAGGGCTGTGCACCCGAGGAAGGCTGCTGGACCCAACGGGATCACTGGGTGCTGAAGGACTGCGCAGACCAGCTGGCTGGAGTCTTCACCAGGATCTTCAACCAGTCCTTACTCAAGTCCACTGTCCCACCCTGCCTCAAGTCCTCAACCATTGTCCCCTTGCCCAAAAAGTCCACAATCAGTGGCCTCAATGACTACAGACCAGTGGCACTCTCCCCGGTCATCATGAGGTGCTTAAAAAACGGGTCCGTAGTCACATCATTTCCTGCCTTCCATCCACAATCGACAGGCACCAGTTTGCTTATAGGACTAATAGATCCACAGAGGACACCATCACCACCACTCTCCATACGGCTCTGTCCCCCCTGGAGGAGCTGGGGAGCTACGTGAGGCTGCTATTTGTGGACTTTAACTCTGCCTTTAACACCAAGAGGTCCCCCTATCATCCCCCTATCGGGACGAGGTGGAGCGGCTCTCAGTGTGGTGTGGGGACAACAATCTGGTCCTCAACACCACCAAGACTAAGGAGCTGAGGAGGAAAAAAACAGATATCCAACCCCTGTTCATCGGCGGCGACTGTGTGGAGAGGGTGGCTGCTTTCAAATTTCTGGGCATCACCATCAAGGAGGACCTGACCTGGAGCGCTAAAACCACTGCTCTGGTATTCTATGTCATCCACATTAAAAATCCTTCATTAAAAATTACATTAGAAATAAAAAGTAACTAGAAAGAAACATGTTGTGTTGCATTTGATAGAACAGTGGTGACAGTGGTACATAGTCTAGAATATATGGATATCACAGCTATATTGTGTAATGTATCGGCACCACAGCTTTTTACACCTCAAGATGTTTGAACATTTAAGCCTTGGCAGTATTCTACAGAGTAACCCAGCACCCTTCTGAGGACAAATCATGTGGTTCCAGACATCATTTAATTTGACTGTGACCACCCAAAGCTACGATTAAACCAGTCCACCGGAATAAATCAATAACAATGGCATTTGTACACAAAGTACCTCTTGTTCACTCCAGGACCGTGTTGCTCATGTGCTGCCTGGGCTGTTTCTGCATTGTGCTGTTTTATTGGAACTCAGTTTCAGTCTGCTGGCAGAATCACAGCTGCCTCCTTGGAGCCTATATTGTAAATGACACGTTTTGGTGAAGCACTTTTCAACAGCTTTACACAACCCCGCAATCAGCAGCTTTGGGCTGTCGTGTTGAAAGAACCTGACCCTTTGTCAGCCCCCTAGTCTTCCATCACCATCCTTCCTCCCGTTCTTCCCCCTCCACCCTCTCCGTCTTTTTCATCTCCTCTCCTTTCTTCATTTCCTTCTTTTCTCATTCATTACTGCTTCCTGGTGACTGGTGACACTTCTTCTGCTGGTCAACTCCAGGGACCTGGGAAGGTTTGTGTTTGTAGAGGCTGTTCTGGCATCCTCGCTCGCTCTACATCATCCACATTGATGGGTAGCATCACTTCCCCTGTCAGTCCTCCGGGCGTGGGAGCAGCTGTACGTCTGTGTTGGGAAGAAGAACTTGAGTACAACAACAAAGTCCCCTCTCTCTCTCCACTTGATCAGCCGGCACAGCAAGCCTCCTTAGAAACCTGTCATCCACACGAAGTGGACCTGAGTTCAAATTGCCACAGAGACATGGGATGACATTCATATTGAATCAGTGGGTGTGTTGCTAGCTGTCCCTGCGTTTGTCTACAGTACAGTACTCTGATGAATCAGTGGGCAGGAAGAAGATCAGATGTCTGTAAACTGTGTCTCGTCTTGGAGATGGAGGCTGCAGAATGAGTCAGTGAGGTAATTGGCTGTCTAAAGATAACAGAATGTGGATCATTTTTACATGGCAGGCTGTGATAGTCCTTGGTAATGGATGTAGTAAATCTGGATTCAGAGATCAATGGTGAAGTGGAGGGTAAAGTCAGTGGATGATGGGATTTGTGTTTTGTTTCTTCTACTTTGATCCACTAATTAAAACATGATGTAGTCATCAAGAACCAGTGAGCCATGGCCAGTCTGAAAGCAGAGGTGAAAATATTTACCCAAACATTTTATATTGGCGGACATTATGAATAATATCCATGGCCAGGAAAGTTGGATGGAAGTGAGTATGTTTTTCCTAATGCTTGCCTAATCTTCTCTGTGTTTCCACATCACATTGCTCACTGACGTTCGCTCTCATTAACAGAACACATGGTAAGGGAACAGCTGATAGCAGCTAAAGTGAGAAAGGCAGTTTACTAAAACAGATAGATTGCGAGGAATAAAAACTACACTTCAACCAATTGCAATCAAAAACGCAAATAACTGACATCCTCAAATCATTTGAAGTCCAGTGGGCCTACATAGAAATATTTTAAGAATAAATGCACACAACCAAATGATCATACACTTGCATGTACAGTAGCAATATAACAATTAATACACTGACAGAAGGAGAGGACTCTAGGTGTTTAGGGTTAGAATCCACAAGACAAACAGACATAATACCACTCATGTTGAAGGGCTAATGACAAGGTTTGCGTTGCTAAAATTACCTTCTGTCCCCAGTGTCCTCTGCTAATACGAATGTGACCACCAGCGCAGGCATCTGAACAAAGTATGATTATCAGGGGGGATTGAGAGAGCATTCTCACAGTAATCACCCACACATCGAGGGTTGGTGGGATTGCTAATAGGTTTTCAGGTGCCTGATTTACAACTCTCTACCTATGGTGTATCCTTCCTCTAATGTTATGTTATGCCTCTCTCCTGGGAATACATTAACTGTCGAGGCTGTCAACTAGAAGTGCGAAGGCCCATGACTAATGCTAATTAGAAAGGCCATTTATTGTGTCTGTTCGGAATATATTTGTGTAAAGAATATGAACGTATCAGCTGTTTTTATGTGTATATGTGAAGGAGAGAGACAGAACCATCAGGAGTGTGTGCTGACATCAACAGGGATAACCTGACTCTTCCACAAGCTGTTGGAAGTCAGAGATGACTCTCCCCCTCTAGTGGAAGATCTGTCTCACAGTCACAGTACAGCTAGCACACGACATCCTCACCACTACATCCTCACCTCTACATCCTCACCACGACATCCTCACCACGACATCCTCACCACGACATCCTCACCACGACATCCTCACCACGACATCCTCACCACGACATCCTCACCACGACATCCTCACCACGACATCCTCACCACGACATCCTCACCACTACATTACATTTACATTTAGTCATTTAGCAGACGCTCTTATCCAGAGCGACTTACAGTAAGTACAGGGACATTCCCCCTGAGGCAAGTAGGGTGAAGTGCCTTGCCCAAGGACACAACGTCGGGAATCGAACTGGCAACCTTCAGATTACTAGCCCGCTTCCCTACCCGCTCAGCCACCTGACTCCCCACATCCTCACCTCTACATCCTCACCACTACATCCTAACCTCTTCATCCTCACCACTACAACCTCACCACTACATCCTCACCTCTTCATCTTCACCACTACATCCTCACCACTACATCCTCACCTCTTCATCCTCACCTCTACATCCTCACCACTACAACCTCACCACTACATCCTCACCTCTTCATCCTCACCACTACATCCTCACCACTACATCCTCACCTCTTCATCCTCACCTCTACATCCTCACCTCTACAACCTCACCACTACATCCTCACCACTACATCCTCACCACTACATCCTCACCTCTTCATCCTCACCTCTACATCCTCACCTCTACAACCTCACCTCTTCATCCTCACCACTACATCCTCACCACTACATCCTCACCTCTACATCCTCACCTCTACAACCTCACCACTACAACCTCACCACTACAACCTCACCACTACATCCTCACCACTACATCCTCACCTCTACATCCTCACCACTACATCCCAACCAACAGACAGTGAAACGGTGCTGTCAAGGATACTTACTCCCAGTCTCTGATCTGGTCCTGTGAGAGTAGGCATGAAAGGCGAGTGGGCTTGATATTTACACAGTGTGGCATAACTTTCTCACTGACCGCTCCCCCGCGACCATCCATCACAGGGATGCCATCCATCAACCCTCCCCAGCAGTCCAGCCTCCTTCTGACATGCAACGTTTTTCCAATTTAAAATCTGATATTGATGGAGCACTGCGTCCAGCACCTCTCTCAGCCCTAAGAACCGTGTCCTACCTTTGGCCGGAACTCAAAAAAGAGGCATTTCCATACACATTTCTTTTTTCTTGATTAATAATTATGACTTCATTTTATTTTGTCTTTGATTAAATTGGCTGTGTGCACTATCTGGGGTCAGTGTGGTCAATGATCTGATAAGAGGTAGGTCTTTCTTTTATTGTACAAATTCTCCACAACCATCAGGGTTGTTGGGGTTAGGAGAGTCCTTTATGCTGAGGTGTCATGGGGGATCGTCCACACTTACCCTGTCCCTAGTAACCAAAGTCCAGGAGACCTGGGGCATTAATCAGTAGGCTGCCCTGTAATGATCCCACAGCTACAGGAGGGTAAGGGTTAGGAGACTGGAATACAACAGTGAGAGTCTAGTAGAATGAACCCCTCGCTGAGCAGAAACACATTCCAGAGGCTGTTTGACCCTCAGTCTGGGGAAGGGATCAGCAGAATACGTTACGTTTCTACGTGATCTCTGAGAGTCTGGGGAAGGGATCAGCAGAATACGTTACGTTTCTACGTGATCTCTGAGAGTCTGGGGAAGGGATCAGCAGAATACGTTACGTTTCTACGTGATCTCTGAGAGTCTGGGGAAGGGATCAGCAGAATACGTTACGTTTCTACGTGATCTCTGAGTGGGGAAGGGATCAGCAGAATACGTTACGTTTCTACGTGATCTCTGAGAGTCTGGGGAAGGGATCAGCAGAATACGTTACGTGATCTCTGAGGGCGTTTCTACGTGATCTCTGAGGGCGTTTCTACCTGCTCCGGAGGGCACCCTGGCTGAAGGACTGCAATGTTGCCTTCAACCTTACATTTACATTTAGTCATTTAGCAGACGCTCTTATCCAGAGCGACTTACAGTAAGTACAGGGACATTCCCCCGAGGCAAGTAGGGTGAAGTGCCTTGCCCAAGGACACAACGTCAGTTGGCATGACCGGGAATCGAACTGGCAACCTTCGGATTACTAGCCCGATTCCCTCACCGCTCAGCCACCTGACTCCCCAGGTGTCAAGGTTAATGCGTTCATGCTGTCTGCGTTGCTACTATTCAGGTGAAATAATTTACAGCCACTGTTGCTAAACAGAGATACAAGTTGACAAAAATATTTATTTCACGTGGCAAAGTTGTTCTGTGAATACATTACGTGCATTTTAAAAGTAAGTATGATTGTGCATACAGAATAGGCTTAATGGCATCCAGCTTAGACTATATAAAACCTGAACCACAGAAAAGCCTCTTTTGCCTCTCAAGGAGAGTCTTGTCTGTTGATGTCTGTCTCAATCAAAGAGGTGAACCACCCGCAGACGTCAGAAAGCTTGAAGTCAGGAGGAAGTGAAATAGGAAGACTGTGATGTAGCTAAAAACAGAGAAAAGAGCCCAGCGTTGATGTCAAGTCTCCCACTTTAGCATTATTGAACTGCATGCATAAAATACAGGTACTGATGATCAAAAGCATTTCAGTCTTGTTAACAGTTAGGCGTGATCTTGTTGTGCGCATCTTTAGTCTCCAGTTTCTCATGGCAGTTCTTGTTTTCTGTGTATTATGCATGCAGAGGAAACATCTACTGTATTAAACATGTCAGAATTACGTGAGAACTTGAGTGTAGGAAAATAATATGCTGGGGGAAATGCAGAAGCATTCAGCCTCTCAGTGAAGACATGTACATGTTCAAAATGCAGCAGGGGGAAATTTAATCAGAGGTTTATTTATTCTGTCAAAATAGGCAGAGAAAAACTGGGAAAGGTGCACAACCTTCTCAACTGTAAGAATGTAAAATTAGATTTTTGCAAAAGTGCTAAAAAAAGGAAATATATTCCTGAAGTGGTTAATCATGTAGTCTTATCACAACTGTGATGTGTGTGGTGTGTGTGTGTGGACAGACAGGATTAGCTTTTCCACAAATGGCCTTAATGTTGGTGTGTGTTGTCCACTGAAACCTTTTGCAACATGAATAAATCATTTGGGTTCCTTCCACTTCAGAAGCTCTGCCACAAGTCTGAGGCTACGAGGCTCTGCCACAAGTCTGAGGCTACGAGGCTCTGCCACAAGTCTAAGGCTACGAGGCTCTGCCACAAGTCTGAGGCTACGAGGCTCTGCCACAAGTCTGAGGCTACGAGGCTCTGCCACAAGTCTGAGGTTACGAGGGTCTGCCGTCCCCACGTCATGCGTCTCGTTCTCCACCATGTCATCCATGTTTTAGCAATGAAGTGCTACGGTAGAATACCATCTGAGGACACTTTCCATCCTGTATTGGAACTGGATTGATATGGCTTTGGGTAAAATGAGAAACTAAGAGTGTAGGAACACCAACTATTTAAAAAATGTTTCTTTTAAAATCAAACCCATATTTTGGCAGTGTGTTTTTATATTGAATAAAATGTGAAATGAAATAAAAACTAGCCTAATGCTTTGGAGTAAGAGAGAGAGAGCAAGATCAGAACTTCGTTTGGACTCATGCCAGGCCCCCAGATTACTTTTCCGAGGCACATCATTGGCCGTTGCCTTAATGGACACACAGCATTCCGACCCTAAGTGCTTTGACATCTTGCTGCCATAAATAAACGCAGGCAGGGCCTGCTCTATTAGGCTAAACAAGGCCTTGTGTGTCCCTCCGAAGCCAGGAAGTGCCCCGCTAATGGTACGCTAATGCCTTTATTGGATTACGCTAGCATCTCCTATTCCAAAGCATGACAACTACAGGATTTCAAAGCCCTGTTTGTAATGCGGGAGGATTTGATGGAATGACCGTTGGTGAGGGATACGCATTGATATCGCCCAGGCCCTAAGATTTACGGCAATTAAGATTATTTTGAGATGAAGATTATACTCATCTCCGATTGCTAAATGCTTTTTGCCAGCGGACTTGAGGATGTGTGAGGCAGCCGGATACAGGAGAGGAAAGGGCATAGCAGCACTCAGACAAGAGTCAGGGCTGAAAGTGGTTCAGCTTTGTGCTTCACACCTGTGTGCATGTGTCTGTTCACATGGCACCTTCTGGAATTTGCCATTGGTCTATTTTCCACCAAAGAGACAGAATCTTGGGATTTACAAAATGTACAAAGCTGCACGTTTTTGGCCTCAACAGGAGAACAGGATATAGAAACCATGATGCAAAACCATGTACACAACTGCAAGGACTGGATCAAGACTTGGAATATGAAAAGTGCGTCACTTCTATTGTGTTGGCATACACTAACACAGCTATTGTGTTGGCATACACTAACACAGCTATTGTGTTGGCATACACTAACACAGCTATTGTGTTGGCATAAACTAACACAGCTGCCTATCCTCATCTCTTCATCTTTACATGGCCCATGAGGTGGACATTTCTAACCTGAACACTACGGAGCACATGATGCAGATGGTGCCACAAATGAAGTACTTAAGAAAATGGGTTTTCCATTAGCCTGATACTTAGGTCTGTGTACGGGCCTTGGGGTGGCATCATCCTGTTGAGAGAGGATGTGTGTGTGTGTGTCTAGTGGGAAGTCCATTAGTGACCCCCGGCTGTGTCTCATCAGGAAGGTCTTGTGGACTTTCTCGCCAATTTTACTGGACCACACTCGGTGATGACAGAATGAAATGCTTTCTATGTGTGTTGCGCACCTGCTTGTGTGGTATTGTGATATTGACATCTATATGCATTGTGTGAGTACAAACACACACACACACACATCCCAGCGTGCTTGAGTGCACTCTCCTTGCATGGCTAATGCCCTCTATAGTGGTAATGGATCTAGTGAGTCCCCAGTTGGAGAGTTCACACCCCAGAAGAGAGTGCTGGTCGCAGGAATTAGAACGTTGACAGGGGCGGTTGCCCTCCCTTTTACCATCACCATAAATCCTCGCGTTCGCCTTCACACCCATCCTCCATTTTCCACTGTTTTAATCAGGAGGATTATATATCACCTCCCGCTGCTGCCTCCTCTCCCGCTTCTCCGGCCTCCCAGGCCTCCAGAGGGGCTTCAGTTGCTTGGCCAGATGAGCCTATATTTCCCCTGTTCTCACTGGCTCTAATAGGAGGAAACATGTCACTTTGCTCTCTCCTGTTTATAACTTATAGAAGCAATTTTCTCATACCTAGACTGCATGATGTGCCCCAAGCACTTCCTTGCTAGGCATATATTATTACTATAGTAACTCTTGTGAAAAGCTATTAAGTTAAATTACAGCAGAAGGTAGCATTAAATGTTCAGCACGTAGCTTTGCTTCAGGTCAGCATGTGCCGATGGAACATCTTGACCTCGTAATGTATTGTTCTGCCACAGTGTTCACGGTGTTGGTATAACAAGCTGCAGTCAGTTCCCCACTGCGGATGGGGAAAATTGCAGTTAGAGGTAATGGCCATATCAAGCAGCCAGTTTCCCTATTTAAAAATAAGACATTCATCAAGACAGCGTCTCAGATGGTCGCAGTGTTATTTCTGAGAGTCCAGGTGAAGAGGTGGAGAGGGCCCCAGCCAAGCAGCTGTTACCCCGAGGTCTTCTGAAGGCTTCTGGGAAATGCTGTCCTAAATAACTCAGAGTAGACTGATGGATCTACAACAGAGCTCGCTAAAAATGGACACAAGGTGACTTCAGCAAGGGCTATTTTCTCAATCTCTTGTAGGACTATTCCCATAATTGGTGTGTTAAATGAACATATAAGATGATACCTTGGAGAGAAGTCCAAAATGGCTCAAATGCGAGATTAGCACACCAGTGTGAAAGAAACAAATGCAGTTGGATATCTTTATGTTCCCACTGTGAAACATTGATTGTGCTCAATTGTTTTTTAAGAACACTTGGGAGACCGGTTTTCTAGGGCACTGATGTGACATTGTGATGCCAGTACGAGCCCTATCTGATGTGACATTGTGATGCCAGTACTTACAGCCCTACTTACATCTGTGTAGCTGTTTCTCCAGGGCTCGTGCGTTATATATGGGCCAGAAAAATATAGATGGAAAGAGAAAGCCGCTTATCAGAGTTAAGCTTCACAAGAAAGCAATTCATGCCAACCTAGTGGACTGAAGCAAACAGATGAAACTCGTTCCCAATGCTACTGTGGTCGCAGAGGGTTTGCACTCACATTAAGTATAAGATACTTTCATGGGGAAGGCCAGCAATGTATATTTGTATTGTAAATTATCGTTTTTGGCAAAGTAGATCCCCAGCAGGCCACAGCAAGTGAGATCCCTGGAGTTAACTCCTGCAGTCTTCAGTTTGTCAATCATTTAGCAAGTCTAAACAGTTCAGACTGGCAGATGGCAGGATCCCTCTGAATCTGTTGGCAGTTCATGTGTGTCATCTTGTGTTGTAGCGTGGTAACTATGGTGTTGGTGTGGTTTTTTTAAATTATATTTGATAACCATTATTAGCACAGCCTCTTGATTGATTGGTTAATCCGTTTTGCCTCATTAGTCTCTGAACATGACCTTTCCCCTTCAGCCCACAAGTGATTAATATCCATTATCATCTCCCAAAGCCCAAATCTACTCCACTTTCCTTGGTTGAATCCCAACAGAGACACAGAGTGAGACCGAGGCACAGGGAGAGTTGAGGGAGAATAATGCCATTTCAGGATAGGCCTTATTTAATTTACTGCAGGTCGATGGAGGTTCTCCAATTGCCTCTCTCGGATTAATAAGTAACCCACACGCACTGTCCATCACTGTCCATCGCCCATTACGCCTCTGAAATGGACGCCCAAATTGCCTGGCAGGGTCGGCTCTGATGGAAAGCACACTCTCTCTCTCCTTCCCTCTCACCAGACATGTCTTCCTCTTCCAGTTTTCTCCAGTCTGACATCTCTGTCGATGATTTACGTGTATAGGTGCTACACTAGCAGAAGGAAAAACCAAACTCACAAGCTCTATCAGAAACATATGCTCAATGATCAATGCATCATAGTTTAGAGGATTTCAGAGAAAGGGTTCATTGGAAAGTCGAGCGGTTTTGATGTCTGAAGCTGTTACTCTTCAGTAAGTGGTTTTATCTAACCTATTGGAACTTGGACATGACATGTGTTCTATTGAAAAAACTAAGGTGAAGCAAAAGTTCTGGGGGTTGCTTCAAAAACCTGTAAAAAGCCCTGCATACCATGTCCCTGAGTGCCTTTGCTGAAGTGTTGAGTGATTTATGATTAGTGCCTACAGTTCAAAGTAGCATCCATCCTGGAAACAAACAGACTGCAGTGTTTTAAGGGGGGCTGCCAAGTCAACAGTAAACTAGCTCGCTCTGTGGTCATGAATAATAACCCTCTTTTGTTGAATTTCATTAGCGGCTGAGCGCGTCATTGAGCCTTTGTTGATTTTGCCTAACGCTACATGTTGCACTCAAACAATCACATTACAGAATGAGCCAGACCTTTCCCATCCACCCCCGGCGATTCAGAGTCATTAACCAATAAGGCAACAATGTGAGAGGTCTTGGGGACACATGTAATTACTTACAATCGCTGTGTCTAATTACCAGGCAGCGCTTCACCAGAGAGCGCTGCTTTTTCTCTTGAAAGAGGAAAGCAAATGATATTTTATCTGAGCCTTGGCTTTTGGCATGACGTTATTTGGGAAGAATGGGCAGATGTAAGGAGCTTCCATGATTAATTCTCGAGTTAATTGTAGATTTGTAAACTGCCCTGCTCTGCTGTTGTCTCTTTGTTTCTGGTTACCGTGAGGCTGTGTTGTGTGGCCTGAGAGAAGCATGGTCGGGGGGTGATATGGTTGCCTGGAAGACACTACAATAGAAGGAATTCCTTCCATTTTAGCCTCTATCAACCCAATTTATTCAAAGCAAGCTTTTTGACTACATACAGTAACACAGGCTACATTGAGTGCACAAACATTGCATAAGAGATTGGAATAGGGAAAACTCATTTACTGTTAAACAATGGAGCTGTGTGTCAGTGAGCAGTGTGACTCAGAGTAGACCACCCTGTGGGAACGATCCCAGGGACAGAAGAAGCAACTTGAAGCCACAAGAACTGTAGAACAAAATACCTTTGTGGTGCTCATTTGATGTGAATGTTTTTGAAAGCTTTTGCCATCAAACTTTTAAAAACGTTTGTTTCCCTTTATATACGCACTGACAACATGATCTACTTCGTCAGAAATGCCAGCACTACTGTAAATAGTGATGTACACTTGTACAGCTGCAGTGGGCTCAGTGAAGATGTGCACATTGATAACATCACAAGCATAGCAGGAGAAATGACAGGCTTATCTTGTTTAGACAGCCTCGCTACTAAGAGGCAGCAGCAGGCTGAACATGTCGTCACCTCTCCTGAAGTCTCCTACATCACTACTTCAGACACTCTCATCAGCTCAACAGCATTTTCATTTGGAGTTTGTACCATGTATGGCAGTAGTTGCTTTTCAAAGCAAATCCATTTTGAGATTTATGTTTCAAAGAACCCCTTTAAGAGAACAAAACCAACAAATAATAATAATTTGCACCAATCCTGATAGAATCCATCCACTTGAACTTCACATCATGTATTGTACACAGGAACATCTGCCACAGCTGTACCTGGATGACTGTGACAGGTGGCAGTGAACATGATTTCATATCAACAATAGATAATGTCTTCAATATTTTATCATCAAACAATCTTTACTTTGGGAAGATTTCAAAGGTTTGGTTTGACTGTGTACCATACATGTAGTACATGAGTACCCCCATTAGGGCTGTTCAGCACATATTACATATACATACATATTCAGCAGCAGGTTCATCTTCATCTCCCTGGGCTGGCTTACATCTCATACCCCCCCACACTGAAGGTGATCAATCCTCATCATAATGACTGGAGATGCCATCATCCCATTCCTGGATTCATGCATCTAACCCCAACAAAATATACCCTTTCCTTTGCTCACACTCCTGTGTTTTCAATGGCTTTAATCCCAAAATAACAGTTTAATCCAACACAGTGTGGCAAGTGTGCAGACATTTGCAGACAAGCTCAGCACCTAAATTCCGAGCACATGTCAAGATCTGCTGCAAAGGTTGGAGATCCACAAAGAAGCAACACATTAACAACTGATCCAAACAGTGTCCAAACTAATCCCCTGAAGGTCAGCCGGTTTCTTGTATCCTCAACGGTGGATCTGACAAGCTGCCTGACGAACAAGCTTCAATACAAACACCCCCACTCTCTACAGCCTGCCCCCCTGCCCCCTTCACCCCCCACACCCCACCCCTTGTCACGTCCATGGCGATATCGAACACTTAATAAAACACACGCACTGAGCTCAAATGTCACTGTCCTAAGCAGGGCTCATCGATACTTCCTCCCCTGACCTTTCTGCTGTGTTTACCTTCGCAGGACGCTGGGAGAGGGAGGCATGCTGGGAGAGGGAGGCATGCTGGAAAGGCTGGGGGAGGGCTGAGCTCTGGGGACCCTGTGGAGGATGGCTGTGCTCTGCTTCTGGGCAGGAGGAGGGCTGTGCTCTGCTTCTGGACAGGAGGAGGGCTGTGCTCTGCTTCTGGGAAGGGGGATGGCTGTGCTCTGCTTCTGGGCAGGGGGATGGCTGTGCTCTGCTTCTGGGCAGGAGGAGGGCTGTGCTCTGCTTCTGGACAGGAGGAGGGCTGTGCTCTGCTTCTGGGCAGGAGGAGGGCTGTGCTCTGCTTCTGGGCAGGAGGAGGGCTGTGCTCTGCTTCTGGGCAGGGGGATGGCTGTGCTCTGCTTCTGGGCAGGAGGAGGGCTGTGCTCTGCTTCTGGACAGGAGGAGGGCTGTGCTCTGCTTCTGGGCAGGAGGATGGCTGTGCTCTGCTTCTGGGCAGGGGGATGGCTGTGCTCTGCTTCTGGGCAGGAGGAGGGCTGTGCTCTGCTTCTGGACAGGGGCGGTCTGGACATTATATTTAATTTTAGTAAGAGAACTGCTACCGGAGAAACTCCCACTCCTCTGATTGAACAGATAGTTTAACCTACACATGATCAGTTTGACCTACACATGATCAGTTTGACCTACACATGATCAGTTAACCTACACATGATCAGTTAACCTACACACGATCAGTTGACTCCTTTAGTTTTCTTTCTTCAGTGGTAGTAGGCCATCTCATTGACTCGTGTTTATAAAAAAAATAAACATTATTGACCTCATACAGTTTGTCTTCTGTCAGTATGTTCAGATGGCTGCAGGCTGAACCTGTTCCCCCAGCTGGTGGTGACCTGATGTGTGTGACATTCACCAAGCTACATTTGTTTCCCACAAACGTCACAGCACAAAGTGTGTGGAGAAGGTGCCCTGCCCCAGTTGCAGGAACGTTGCTATTTCACAGGTCCAGAGAGGAGCGCAGCTTAACACAGGTTGTTTACGAAGACTTGCATCCATCATCACAGAAAGAAATACAAACAATTGGTTTGTTGTCACTGCCGTGAAATATATTATTGTTGCTTGCTTTTTTCCACAGGTACACTCTTGCACTTTTGAAGTTCTTGCTATTTAATTGTAACTTGTCTAACTACATGCTCTTATTGTTCTTCCATTTGGGATTTATTTGGATTTCACAATGTATGCTTCATGTTTGGCTACCCGCAATGTTTGGGGCTATTTTGTTGTTATGATCAGTGACCTATGCACTTTTGTAAAACTCTCTCTTGGAAGTCGCTTTGGATAAAAGCCTCTGCTAAATGCATAAATGTAAAAATGTAAATGTAATGCAATCATGTGACATGTAACAATTTTTTTACTATTCCAACCTATTACCCGTGTCATGTCTAATTTGACCATCATTACCCGTGTTGAGACTCTGCCCAGACAAAAACAGAAACTTCACACCAAATGCACTTACTGTGTTCACAAGAAGTATGTGCTAGTAGAACAATTTACCACCAGAGAGAAGTAAACTTGTTCCAGTTTGCTTACTTCATTCTAATTCTTTTCATGTCTACTTTATAGTATAGCAGGTATCAGGGTTTGCTTTAAATTAATGAATCGACACAACACACTGCATATAAGAGAGACCCAGATTAGCCCTGGTTAATCTGAACATGTGAGATACAATATTCTGGGTGAGTCTAGGAAGTGGTTTTATCAGTAGAGGGCACTGGCAGGTCACAGTATCTCACTGTAATGAATTAATAAACTAGCTATTCAAGGTAGCTTGTGAATTCAAGGGGCCTGTTCAAGGGTATGTGTGTGAGTGTGTATTGGCATAATATGTGTGCATTAAGATGTCTGTATTTGTTCGCTAGAGTGTTTGTAGCGTGTGTGTAGTGTGTGTGTGCAGCATTTGAGTGTAGCACAGCAGACACACATAAGACACACAGCAGACACAGCAGACACAGCAGAGACACAGCAGACACACAGCAGACACAGCAGACACAGCAGAGACACAGCAGACACACAGCAGACACACAGCAGACACAGCAGAGACACAGCAGACACAGCAGACACAGCAGACACAGCAGAGACACAGCAGACACAGCAGAGACACAGCAGAGACACAGCAGACATACAGCAGACACACAGCAGACACACAGCAGACACAGCAGAGACACAGCAGAGACACAGCAGACACACAGCAGAGACACACCAGACACACAGCTGACACAGCAGACACACAGCAGACACAGCAGACACACAGCAGACACAGCAGACACAGCAGACACAGCAGAGACACAGCAGACACACAGCAGACACAGCAGAGACACAGCAGAGACACAGCAGACACACAGCAGACACACAGCAGACACAGCAGAGACACAGCAGACACACAGCAGACACAGCAGAGACACAGCAGACACACAGCAGACACAGCAGAGACACAGCAGACACAGCAGACACAGCAGAGACACAGCAGAGACACAGCAGACACAGCAGAGACACAGCAGACATACAGCAGACACACAGCAGACACACAGCAGACACAGCAGAGACACAGCAGAGACACAGCAGACACACAGCAGAGACACACCAGACACACAGCAGACACAGCAGACACACACCAGACACACAGCAGACATACAGCAGACTAGTCCACAGTAATGAGCTCTGAGGAGGTCTGAGGACCCAGACAAAACAACCCTGCCCAGGGGTCAGAGGTCACAACCTCCTGACCCCAACCCTGTCCTCGTTGTCCCAGCCAGGCTCAGGGCCCTCGTTCAGGACCATGTGGTGGGCACTATTACACGCATCATTAGTCGCCTCTGAAACTCACCTGTGATCTGGAGTCTTCCATCATGTCTTTTCTGTGGTCCAACACACCTGTTACAGGACACTGAGTCTGGATGGTCTACTGTTTATACACGCGTTTCATGCCGATTCGCAAAGGATTGAAGAAAGTTCTTAAGATTAAGTAACTGATTAGCCATATGAGGATATACATTGTTTAATGTTTAATGTTGTTGTATTTTTCTATAAGGGAGTCGACCCTCTTCTGTGTGTGTGTATACAACAGGGTGAGACCATGTTAGGAGACATGGACAACAGCACAGAAGTACAACAGGGTGAGACCATGTTAGGAGACATGGACAACAGCACAGAAGTACAACAGGGTGAAACCATGTTAGGAGACATGGACAACAGCACAGAAGTACAACAGGGTGAAACCATGTTAGGAGACATGGACAACAGCACAGAAGTACAACAGGGTGAAACCATGTTAGGAGACATGGACAACAGCACAGAAGTACAACAGGAGGTGAGTAGGAGGTAGGAGCGGGAGCTATCAGGTCATCCCCCATCACCGAGACATTTAAGTCTCGTCTTAAAACGTACTTTTATTCCTTGGCTTTCGAGTCAGTTTAGGGTCAATCGTGCTTATTTGTTTTGTTTGTCTGTTGTTTCTATTTTTTGTTGTTTGCCTTATTTGGTAACTTTGTAAAGCACTTTGGTCGGCGTTGGCTGTTTTTAAATGTGCTTTATAAATAAAGTTACTTGACTTCACTAGGACTTGATTTCCTGCTTAGGGAACTGTTGTTTCTGACAGCATGAAAAAGGCCTTTTTAAATAGGGGTGGGTTCAGCTCAGTGAGAGAGTGTTCAACTGCAGTTGTAGGTTGAATGGGTTCAAACTCAGTAGCATGTCACTTTGGATAAAAGTATTGATTACGTTACATTGACATTATTGATAGAAACATTATTATTGTAAGACACTCTGCAGTGCATAAATCAGTGTATCTGCTTCATAAACATGTCCAAGAACAAAAAACTTCTCCCTGTTTTCTTTAATAGACTCATTTTAATTGAGCATGTGTGCTAGAAGGAATGCAAAATTGTATTCAAAAATTAATGCAATCAAAACTTTAACTGAACAGCTTTATTATTGAGTTAATTTTTTTATCTCACTCAGAAATGATTCTTGGTTTTACTCCATAAATACTACAGAAATATAATGTATTTGATGATTCACACTTTACAAATGGGTTATTTGTTATAATTTTCAGTTTAGACCAGATTTGAAGATTTCTAAATAAATGTTATTTCTTGTTATTTCTATGTTAGCAGTGAAATATAGTCAACTGTTTTTTTAAAATCTGGACTTTGCTTGTTTGCCCAAATATCTGCTTGTTGCACAAAGCAGATACTGTTTGTGGAATGCTTTGGAGGATGGTTGTTCAGGGACAAGTGTAAATGTTTTGGAATGTGGGGGTTGCATGTATGGTGCATTGTTCATGGACAGGTGTGAATGGTCTGCAATATGGGGATGTAAGAGATCTGGGGGGTTGTATCTTCCTTTTAGAATGTTAAGTAGAGAGCACCTTAGGCTAGCCAGACAGTATTGTTTGCCTTCAGTGGAATGTACTGCATGAATACGATTCATTTGCATTGGAATTAGGTATATTTGAACATACTCTAACTATTATTTCCATTTCAGAATGACACCAGCAAGGAGAGTTTACTTCAGTATGCATGATGTCATTGATGCTATCCAAAATGGAGAAAGTGATGTTGACATGGAATCAGACACTAGTGATTCGAGTGATGAGGAGGTGGTTGAAAATGTTGAGGAACTGGAAAAAGAGAATCAGAGACCCACTGATTGTCCAACTAATGATGATGATGGTAAGGACATCGAGCAAACCAACACAAGCCAACCCAATCCCAAGATATGTGCTGTCAAGTGGTATGACAACAGAGCAGTCACACTTGTGTCATCCTTTGCTGGCATTGATCCTGTGCAAAAGAGTCAATGCTGGAACAAAGCCACCAAATCCTACATTGAAGTTGAGACCTCATATTGTGGGTGCATACAACAAATACATGGGTGTTGTGGATTTGCTGGACTCATTTGGAGCCAAATACAAGTTCCTCATGAAATTGCGCCGCTGATACAGTTACATCTTCTGGCACACTATTATCATTGCTGTGATCAACGCCTGTCTCCTCTACAAACAGGACTGCAAGGCTCTCAATATTCCCAAGAAAAATATGTTGAACAGGAGACTGTTTCAGGCGCAACTAGCTTCCTCTCTCATCCTGACAAACACAGCTGTCAACACACCAAGGAGAGGGTGGCCATCTTCAGCCAGTGGGAGCCCTTTGACATCGATAACTGTGACACCTCAGAGACCTGTGACTGCTCAGAAGAGACCATCCTCAGGTAATGGGGTCCACCAAATGGGGTCCCAGCCAAGAGGGCATGTGAACCACCAACGGATGTGCGCAGGGACATGGTCGCACATTTCCGGTGAAGACAATGAGAGGACGCTGCAGACACTGCATTAAAGGATGTTCTAATATGCTCTGCAGAAAGTGCAATCTCCGTCTCTGATTTTCAGAGGAAAGGATCCGCTTTTGGGTGTTACCATTGCACGTGAACAATGGACCCCGGGGTCTTTGAAATTTTCATTCTGTTTTTATAATATTTATCCAGTGTTTATTTTTTGTAATAAATTCTGATTGATCAAAATATGACTGTTGGGTGATTATTATTAATGAAATGTACTGTTATAGTGCTATGTAAGCAATCCACACTCAAAATGAACCATTAGTTGTTTTGTGTATTTGTTCTGACAGTATGAGAGCAAATGCTGAAATTCTGCTACCAACTAGGCCCAACGTTGCATTATTACAACGTTTCCCTAAAAACTTACAAAAACATATATTTTTTAATAAATCCTTCATTATCTTCATCAGAAGACTCTTACAACATCATCTGACTTAAAAAAACTCATTTTTTGACATTATTTGTATGTTTGGGTCTTACAGGGTTAAGAGCCCAAAGAGGAATTTCAACAGTTGTTATTCATTTTTAAAATAGAAAACTCTTCGCTCCAATTTAGGCTTTATTAAATCATCTAATGACAGCTCTTCTAGTCAGGACTGAATTGAGGGAGACGACAACAGAGACAGCTCAAATGAAACCAAAGACGGATGCTAAGTTGCTATGCGTCAGGGATTCAGAATTCAATTTTCAACTCAAATTACTTTGTGGCTAATAACCATGTCATGTTCTACTACTTCTCACATGGAAATAATGGAGGATCATGAAAGCATCCCCTCCTCTATCTTTCAGACGAGGCAACCTCTTCAAACTGACAAGAACATCTGTATTTCAGAACAAACTGAACCATGCAAGACGAGGACCCAAAAGGAGATACAGACTGTTGCTAAAGGATTACTACAGGATCACCTCATTAAACATGCTAAGTATGTAAAGCAGACAAGGATTCTCAAACATTTGAAGACATGAATGTATTGTGTGGCAAACCTCCATTGTGGCATATTTTCACAGACTGACACAGTGCTGTCTGGTCCTAACAGTCAGCAATGACACAGTGCTGTCTGGTCCTCACAGTCCACACTGACACAGTTCTGTCTGGTCCTAACAGTCCACACTGACACAGTGCTGTCTGGTTACCTTGCCTTGCCACCCATAAATAGATTAACTTTGAGTATTTTGCATTTGAAGTTACATCTAGATGTTTCATGTTATTGCTTTATCGACTACAGTATACCTTGTACAGATATATACTTGCCTTTAGTCACTTACTGTGCATTAACATTACATGTAGGACATTGGGACCCAGAGCAATGTATTAAATAATAATGCGATTGAGAACCTTTAACATTTAGTTTTCTCCTGAATCCATTAAGAACAGCGGTCCTGTGTGTGCTGAGAGGAACATTCTCCGTCCAAATGGACTGTAGAACAGGACAGAACTTACGACAGGAGCACTATTTATTACTTTATTACACTGTTATTACACTTTCATTATACTGTCACTACTGTTGTTATTACACCGTTATTACACTGTTATTACACTGTTATTACTGTTGTTATTACACTGTTATTGCTGTTATTGATCTTGAAATGGTGTACATCAATGGAAGCACAAAACTCGTAACTTTCCAATGGTGTATGGCATTTGTAGCAGTCTAAAAGACATATTTGTTAGAATTTAGTGCGCAGTAACTGGGGGAGGAGGGGGCGGAGTTTCCGTCCCGCGGGCGGGCCTGGACTTTAAAAACCAAAAATCCTGCTTTCATGGAACTTCCCTCAAGAAAGGAAAGGGGAGAGACTTGAAGGCTCACAACGGTGAAGCAAAGCAGCTCCTTTTGAGTTGGATTTGTTATGAAAGATGTGGGTATATCTGTTTTACAGCTTGCTGACATTGATTGTTCATAGTTTCCATGTTGTTTGGAAGGAAGGTGGGTTAGACAGCATGCTCATCTATTGGGAGGGTTAAAGACCTACCTAACACTACTAACCCTACAGTCCCTTCAGCAACAAGTTCAAGACAGGTTAGGAATGTGCAACATACTGTATAAACAACACCGACATAAAAAAGAGAATCCCTCTAATAGTATTTGTTTTCATGGATGATGTACAGATACCTATTAGTTTGATTGTAAAGGCACACGTATCCCACATATTCAAACACACACACTCACACACGTTTATGTGCAGACACACACATTCTCTTTCGCACACACCACACACATTAACATACTCACCACACACACACGCACACTCACACATACACCACACTAACTCACTCACTCACACAGAGACCACCACGTTCCCTCTCGCCCTAACCCTAACCCCCCCAGTACTGGGTCTCTTCATTAGTGTTTTGAAAGATAACGAGGAATCCCTTCACCACCCCAAACCAGCTGTTTCATCAGGAGAGACACGAGGGGGGAGGAGGGGAGAAGGTGAGGTGAGGAGGAGGGGAGGAAAAATTGAGGGGGAGGAGAGGAAGGGAGGAGGAGGGAGAGGAGAGGAGAGCCAGATACAGAAGACCCAGGGGTAGATTGCTTTCATCATGGGAGCTCAAAGCATGGGAGGACCAAGCTAGGACTTAGAAAGAGTGTGTGTGTAACTTGTCTATTAGCCGTATGTGTACGCTGTGGAAAGTCAGTGTGTGTGTTTGTGTGTCAGTGTCTGTCTGTCTGTCTGTGTGTGTCTGTGTGTCCAGCACACCAGTGTGATGGCGGGTGTGAGATGAGGGCTACAAATGAGGCAGGAGACTGAAAGCAGCTCCTGTCCAGGCTTGTCTTCCTCATCTCTCTCTTCCTCATCTCTATATTCCTCATCTCTGTGTTACGATCCTGTGTCGTTGTCCCACACAAGGCTTCTTCTTGGATGCATCTTGACCATCTCACCTTTTTCTACGTGCTGGAGCATTGTCGTTGGAGTGACACACTAACTATTCGACTTTATATGTTGAAACACACAGCTTCATTCACAACAGCAAACACACACACTCATGTGCACACACACGCACAAGCAAACACTTGCACACACACAATCACAAACATACACACCTATCCACGTATACGTTCATACACACCGCAGCCTGCCTGTGAGGGAAGGGCCAGATGTCAGGTGATCAGCTGCCTAGTGGAGGGAAATCCCAGCAGTAAAATGTGAACAAATCTTCTTTGCATCAGATCAGACTCTGGTAGTTCCACACGCAGGGGAGAAGTACAATCAATATCAACATTAGAGCAAGCCCATGCCTGGGCTGCAGAGGGAGAGGGAGAGGGAGAGGGAGAGGGAGGGAGGGAGGGAGGGAGGGAGGGAGGGAGGGAGGGAGAAAAGGACAAAGGCAGAACGAAGACAAAAGGAAAAACAAAAAGCAACAGCTCTTAAAATGATTCCTACAACAAGGTTACTAAGCTAGAAAAAATTATGCAAATCTGTCATGGCATCACCACTATGAAGAACTATGTTTATGTTTTGTCCCCTAATGACATGGTCTCAGATGTCACTTTTTTCCATTTGAACACACTTTGCTGGGACTGAACTTGTGACCCTTTATCTTCAGACTCACTGTGTTGACATCCTCCCCCTGACTCACCTACAGCAGAACCTCCTCATCTGAACCTGTACTTTAGCTGTGTTGTTCCCCTGGAAAGAGACGCAGGCCCAGGTCCAGGACTCTCCTTTGCAAGCTTGAAAACAAGTCTGCTCTCTGATCCCTGTTTGCTCTTGTATCTAAGCTGACTGCTCTAGGAGGTTGCACTTTGGGAGCAATACACGGCTTATTAGATTCTGCAGGAGGAAGCACTCTACTCCGTTTGAAAAACGGAGATTAAATTGTCCTGCAGTAAGGCTGAAATGCCCCTGTGTGTGGTTACACAACCCTCCAGACGCCACGCTGAGCCACGCTGAGCCACGCTGACTGGATGGATGAGTCCCCGACGCATGCGGACGTTTATCAACATTTGATCCAAATTGCATCATGTTCTTTTAATGAGGCAGGAGTGGAGGTTTAGGCTTGTTGCGTGTGCTTGTGATTAAAAAGACAATTCACCAGCAAGCAGGCAGACATGTGAGGGCAGACATTTACGCTCTCCCATGCACACACACACACACATGCAAACACACCTAAGCATGCACACACATGCACACACACACACAGTACTGCAGCAGATAGGCTCTCTGTGGTTAATCCCAATCTTCAAAAAGCCTCATGAATCCTCTTCCCTCAGATGGTGGTCTGAATCCAGTCCCACCAAACACATCATCAAGCTTCATTTAGCTCCTTTAAAGAGCCATATCACAAGCCAATCATGTCATGCCAGGAACAGGCTATTCATCCACTTAAGGACGTGAAGGCTGACAGCATGACCGCGCCACGCATCAGATGAAGGACCAGCCTGACCCTGAGGAACAGGGATCTGTACACAGGAAATGGAGAAAAACACATTTTGGATTTGGTCACCGTAGTTCACTGACTCACAAGCCTTCAAAGACCTGTGTATGAGTGTGTGTGTGTAGGAGTTTATGACTGCATGTGTGTATGTGTGTGTGTGTGTGTGTGTATGTATGTATGTATGTATGTATGTATGTATGTATGTATGTGTGTATGTGTGTATGTGTGTATGCATGTATGCATGTATGCATGTATGCGTGTATGTGTGTATGTGTGTGCTTATAGCCTTTTTGTTTAGTCTGAGTTCTAATGCATAATGAGTGTTTTGATTTGAAAACAGCCACACAGCCATTACAACTGACAAAGATCGCCGCCAGCAACAGTGCCTTTTGCAGGCAACACATTTCTACACAAACCACAGAGCACAAGTTAGCTACAAATAACCCACACATTACCGCTGTTATCTGCATTTAGCTAATTATATTTGAACCCATGCCTGCCAATTTACACTGCACTTCCCCTACTCAGACTACAGCTTTTAAAGTCTGGTCTCCCATCCCACCATCAAACAGTTGAATCTCCAAGTCAATAAGCAGTTTCTAAAGTCCTCCCAGACCTTCACCTGGCAGAAGGAACTGCTCACAGCTTCGGTCCAGTAACCTCTCCAAACCCAGCAGATGGTGGTGATTTACATCAAAACACTTTTCTAAACTATTGCTAATGGCTACCAGCAGACAGAGCAGCAGGAAAATGGCCCAGGTTTCTCTGCTCTCGCCTCTCCCCGTGTGGCCTGAGGGCGAAGGAGGGATACAGCTGCTGTTGGTGACCGTTGAGAACAACACCACATCGAGAGCTTTTCTTCTGTAATCTGTCCTTGTGTCTAACAACAATCCAAATTTCGACATTTGTCACATTTGAATTATTGTAATCTCACTACAGATGCTTTTAAAAACCAAAGTATTCACTTTTTAAGTGGTCAACAACTCAGGCATTATAGTTGGGTGAAACAGCTAACAACTTAAAACTGGAATTTAGTGGGAAGTGACAAACATGTAAACATTTATTATTGAGACTTAATTTATCCTGTATCTATGGAAATGCATGTTGTGAACATTTTTAAACCTGATTCAGCTCGGGAGATTCAACTGTTGGAAAGCTTTGAAGGAATCAAAGCCAGGACCTTCTTGCTGCAAGGTGATAATGCACGGTGCTGTGCCCAGGTAGCCTTCTAGCAGGTGAGATACACCTGTAAATCCCTTGCTATTTGAACTTGATAACTGGGGCTGGCTAACTGGGGCTAGCTTTATTCTGATAATTCTGATGTGACTCAGAATAGTCCAGTGAGGGAAATACTTTTATAAGAGTGACATACACAGGCAGGAATTGATATTCATCTCATGCCTGTGTGCTTGGTGCCCCTTCCACTTGATTAGCATTAACACCGTTTAAAGCCGAGCGGAGCTGGAGCCCTTCAGCTGTGCTTGACTGCATGATCATCCTGACTGAACGTAGACTTTCTCTCCTCGAGCTTGAAGGGCAAAGAGAACCTGACTGGAAGTCCCAATCTTTAATCAGAATGTGAAGGTAGTTCAATAAAAGGACAGTGACGCTCCCATGCAGTGCCAGACCAAAGAGTTGAGTGAGTGTGCGTGTTTGTGTGTTTGTTTGTTGGGGGGACTTCAAAACAGAGGTGTTTTGTGGATGACAGGTTCCTTTAGCTTTGGTCTGAAGGCATCTTTGGTAATAGTTGAAGTGCTGATTACAGTTTTTCACTCAAGTTAAGCACTGATTCACCACACGCACTGATTCACCTCACACACTGATTCACCTCACACACTGATTCACCACACACACTGATTCACCACACGCACTGATTCACCTCACACACTGATTCACCACACACACTGATTCACCACACACACTGATTCACCACACGCACTGATTCACCTCACACACTGATTCACCACACACACTGATTCACCACACGCACTGATTCACCACACACACTGATTCACCACACACACTGATTCACCACACGCACTGATTCACCACACACACTGATTCACCACTCGCACTGACATTCGTGCATTAAGGATAGAGGGGATGTGAAACAGGCATCAGGTAGAGACAGAATTCTGCAGGTTCTGCTGTTTGTTTGGGCGCTGGGTGAAATGCCCCCTAGAGGACAGAAGGAGAATGAGGCAGGTGCTGTAACAAACTGCAGCAGGATCCATCAGCTAGCATCGACTGCTCCACCACATTCATCCTGTGGTGTTGTGTTTTTATAGAGACATTCCTCGTCTCTCCTTATCTCTGTCTGTCTAGGTGTGTGTGTGGAGGAGGGTGTACACATCTATGATAGAGTGTGTGTGTGTGTGTATGTGTGGGTAGGTTTGTGTTTGTGTATATGTGGATAGGTGTGTGTGTGTATGTGTGGATAGGTTTGTGTTTGTGTATATGTGGATAGGTGTGTGTGTGTAGGTGTGGATAGGTTTGTGTTTGTGTATATGTGGATAGGTGTGTGTGTATGTGTGGATAGGTGTGTGTGTGAGTAATGCCCAAGAAGTGATAACATCCTGTATCCGCATAATCGCTTATTGTTTGTACTTTTTGTGCGCCTGGCCATATATTCCCACTCTCTGAACACAGACTGTCAGAGCTCAATAGGACTTCTCTCCATACTAGGGGACAATGGAGGTGGAGAGGCGGGAAAAAGCAAGTTTAACATCTGTTCAAGCTGCTGCTGATGAACTGTGTCAGGTTTGAATCCCAGAACAGGTCATGAAGAGGGTTTTAGCTCACAGGTACTATAGGTGGGCTACATAACCAGACCAAAGTTGGCTCAGGTCTGGCTTGTGTAGAAACTCTGCTCTGAATATGTTACCCAGATTGCAAAAAAGAACAATAATGCAAATGTGGAGACTTTTGGCTGCTTGTGGGTGGAATCAGTGTTGTGAAAAAATCTTCAGGACTGTACAAAAGGCATACTGTTCACAATGCCCATTCAAACTCATATTTTACACAAAATCGGAATAAACAGGAACCATTTTTGAAGGAGACAGAAGAGAACAAAAAGAGAACAGTGAGGTCACAAACAAACTACTTTTTCCAGACCTTTATTAGGATTTGCAAATGAATACTGTAGCAGAGGGTTTACTGCATGGACTACAGCCATGATGGAGTGGAATGACATTTCAGAAGTCATGAGTCTTGATTAACTTTTAACAAACATGCGGATTCTGGGGGCAAGGTCCCAGTGCACGTGATCATGAATATTAGATTGAAACGCATGAAAGCAGCGACCTGTGCTAAGAAATGTGGCTTTTATTGCCAAGACCCCAAGCATTGCACTCCATGAAACCAATCTAATGTGTTTACCTTGAAAACATCCAACTAGACGGGATGGAAATGTAAGATAATTAATGCAGAAAAAAGCTTCCTAGTAAGTAAAATCTTTCAGATTTTGGTTCCTTGACATTTAAAATGTTCCTCAGCCAATTCCGCCAGCACAGCCAGAATGAAACTGGGTCTTGTACTTCAGTACGAACGTTCCAACACCTCATGTTTCTATGACATGCTTCCATAATGGGCCTGTGAAGGATTCTGAATCCTTTCCCTTCATGTAGCTGCAGAAGCTGTGCAAGCCTGGAACCTTCTATCAGCTCTGGCAGTTTCAGAGGCTTTCACAATGACAAAATAGCAACTGTCAAAAAACTCTGAGTTGCAGTCCCTCCAACTCATTTGTCTGTGTCGGTATGTGTGTGTCGATGCGTGTGCGTGAATGAATGAACACTAAGACGCTCCTCTGATGAAAGATCCACTCCAATCTGCAGTGAACACATAGATAAGCCTGACAATGGAGCCAATCAACCCTGTTCACAATGGAGAGGCGGGTGAGGATGCATGGAGCAGATGGGGGATTAGCATACTGTTGCTGCTCATGATTACATTAGTGGAAGGTGAATTACAGTAACAATTGCCTGAGAGAAAGACCGCTAAAGAAAACCCTTTCAGTCAGGTGGAATTAAATAGGCTGCCTTTGGAACTAATGACAGTTTGATTCCTGATGTTTTTAACGTTGCGTTAAGACTACTGGCTAGCTTTCTGACTAAAGTTAACGATGACTCAGAAAAACAAAACTTTGCTTCCCGGTCCGGGGGAGTCCGGGAATAAGAGGGCTGCAGGATGCTCGGTCTTACTGCCCTGTAGCCTCCATCACCTTCTGTGGTACAATCTGTGGCTTTTTGTAGGCCGTCCAATTAGGCCCCCGATTGGCTGCAGGTGGGCGCCGGCCATGAGGCAAGGGTTAGCAGGTGGAAGTAGTTACCATGGATGATGACCTTCCCCAGGTTCATGCTCTGCCTTCCCTTGATCTCTCCTCCTCCTCCCTCACTGAGAGTGTCACAACACACACACATTTCCTGTCATGAAGACAACCTTGTCCAGGCCCAATCCGACAGGTACATTCTTAAAACCCAACTAACTTGTTCATACCCTGCTGCTGCCTGTTGAACCAACAACAGTAACTGCATCTGTCTTTGTAAAGAACTTTAAGTGGAGCCTTGTCTGAAATTGTGTGAAAATGTGTGTATATTTTTTATCACGCTTTAAAGCCACAAAAAAGCTTTTCATAACTCTCACAAATTATCCATGAACAATTTTAGAAAGCGATCTCATTTCTACTGGTGTGTTGCCTCTCAGACAGCTCCCACACTCAGCAGGGGGCTGGGCTGTGGGCACCTGCACTGTCGTCTCAGACCTCATCATGTTTATTGACTCGCCTCTCGCTTTCATTTCCACCAATAATATGGGATTTGCAGCGGCCAGCTATCCATCAGTCAGCTCATTTACAGCCTTCTCTCAGGCAGGCAGTCCGACCAATACACCCCCCCACCACCACACACACACACACACACACACACACACACAAGGGTGGGGAGCATGCCACGCACACACACTTGTGTAGCTGAGCCATGCACGGCCAGTCAAGCACACAAAGCACACAGGACGGTCCTAAAGCTGCCCTCAGACACACAGGACAGTCCTAAAGCTGCCCTCAGACACACAGGACGGTCCTAAAGCTGCCCTCAGACACACAGGACGGTCCTAAAGCTGCCCTCAGACACACAGGACAGTCCTAAAGCTGCCCTCAGACACACAGGACGGTCCTAAAGCTGCCCTCAGACACACAGGACAGTCCTAAAGCTGCCCTCAGACACACAGGACGGTCCTAAAGCTGCCCTCAGACACACAGGACGGTCCTAAAGCTGCCCTCAGACACACAGGACGGTCCTAAAGCTGCCCTCAGACACACAGGACGGTCCTAAAGCTGCCCTCAGACACACAGGTACACACACACACCACACAGATACACGCACACACACACCACACACACAGTGACACACACACCACACAGATACACACACACCACACGCACAGGTACACACACACACCACACACACACCACATAGAAACACCCACCATGCATATATTTACACCACACACACAGATAGTCTGGCCAGAGTGCTGGGTACTTTCTGCTCTCAGCTGTGAGCACATCGGCAGTCAATACCACATCCAGCAGACTCCAGCAGAACCCTGCAGCAGCTCCAGAGAGCGGGCTGCAGCTCCGCTGGACCTCCAGTCTGAATGTCACCAGATTGGTGACTTTTCTCTCCTGTTCTGATTCATGCTGTTAACATGGAGGAGAAGAGCTGGAGGCACTGGCAAGAGAACACATCCATGGACGAGTTCCCAAAAGACCCTCAGAAACACACAAACACCTCACATACCTGAGCAGACCTAAACAAAACAGGCACACACACACACAAACCAGCCCACTACCGGCCTAAAAACCCTTTAACACACTTCCTTCCCATCACCATCCATCCTTCCCTTCACCCCCCCTCAAATACAGTGTTCAAGGAAGACAGAACTCAAAGTGAATCAATCTCATCAAGCAGCCCTCAGCTCTATCTGCCCCAGGACCATCCCAGCCCTCTGCTCTATCTGCCCCAGGACCATCCCAGCTCTCAGCTCTATCTTCCCCAGGACCATCCCAGCCCTCTGCTCTATCTGCCCCAGGACCATCCCAGCCCTCTGCTCTATCTGCCCCAGGACCATCCCAGCTCTCAGCTCTATCTGCCCCAGGACCATCCCAGCCCTCTGCTCTATCTGCCCCAGGACCATCCCAGCTCTCAGCTCTATCTGCCCCAGGACCATCCCAGCCCTCTGCTCTATCTGCCCCAGGACCATCCCAGCCCTCTGCTCTATCTGCCCCAGGACCATCCCAGCTCTCTGCTCTATCTGCCCCAGGACCATCCCAGCCCTCTGCTCTATCTGCCCCAGGACCATCCCAGCCCTCTGCTCTATCTGCCCCAGGACCATCCCAGCCCTCTGCTCTATTTGCCCCAGGACCATCCCAGCCCTCTGCTCTATTTGCCCCAGGACCATCCCAGCTCTCAGCTCGCACCCTCTGCGTCCAGGTGTCTCTGGATGGAAGAACGCCTCATGCTTTGAAGGGATGAATAAAACATGTGAACGCCTACAGGAAATGCAATCTTGGCTTAATCGAGGCACATTTGTACTAATTAGAGCAAACAGGCCTGAGTAGGAAGGCATTTTAGAGTGCTTTTAAAACTCCCCGCTTCACCAGCTTACATAACGCGTTCCATCAAACACCGTGGCTTGCTATTCATGATGGATGTTTCCACATCAGCCTGGTGGAGGGTGATGCATGAATCCTGAAAGATCAGGGTTTGTTTAAATAAAAGCTATGCCATTATGATGTTTCACACATAAACCTGTAGGTAGTGGTTAGTAATAGCAGTTTGGAGCTTGTAATGTGATGATCGTAAATGGTTACTTGACCAAACTGAATTAGCAGAGTGCAACAGAATCAGAGTTCAGGTTTGGTTTGGACAACCACCCTTCCCACCCCACACCAACCTGGATCTGGACCTCTGTTAAAAAGAAAAGAAAGGTAGACAGCCTAATTGTTAAGTATATGTTTTGTACATTATTATCATGAGCTACTGTAAATTATTTCAGATTAAGACTACATAGTAACTGCCAGTATTGTGTAGTTCTGTGCCAGTGATTTGATAAATACTATGATTTGAGAAGTGACAATAGAAGAATTGCTCATCTTTAAATTACAGTCAGTCCATCCTTACAGTGGCTTTTAGCCCATTATGGTCCTATAGATTTTATTCTAAATGGGAAATTTTTGCCCATTAATCTACATTCAGTCAGAGATGGCGAAAGTACACACATCCTTCACTCAAATAGAAGTAAAGATAATCATGTTTGAAAAGACTCTGGTAAACTCTGACTACAGTTTTCACTCAAGTAAAGAAGTATGGGCACTTACATATGCTTAAGTAAAAAGTAGTTATTACTACAACCTGTTTAAGTGTCACACTAGTAACTGGACCGCATATCATATTAATATATACAAAAAGACACTATAGACTATAGAGGACTATTGAGCATTCGCCAGCAATCCTTTTTGACGCCGACAATTAGAACATCTATTCTCAATCATGTCAACATCGCTAACTCCCCCTGTCTCATCCATAACGTTATCCATTCTTCTTGTTGCCTTCTGCCTTGCTCCATGGTAGCTTCATAGACTAGCTTACATTTGTAACAATAGCCAGGAAACGAATATAAGGTGTAAAATGACATGAAATAATATTGATCATGCCACTAAATCAGATTAAAACTAAAGCAACTAGCCTGGTTTGAAAATTTAAGAAGCAGAAAGTACAGATATTTACATAAAAAATGTAAGGAGTGAAAGTTAAAAAGTACTGAAACCCAAAAAATCTACTTAAGTACAGTAACAAAGTATTTGTACTTTGTTGCTTCCAATCTCTTCACTCCCAAAATGCAAAGTGTAAAAACATTTTTTGATCTTTTTGCTCATTCAGAAACATTATAAAGCTGAAATCTGGTTAAGCAAACAAATAGTCACAAATGTATTTTCTTAATGGCTTTTATTTCCTAATTGCTGTACATGTCAGTTGTATAAGGATCCATTTCAAGCAGGACATCTGTATTGTAAGACTGAATACATTTACCTTTGGCTGTAACACACTGAAGCTGAAACCTAAACTTTTTACTTCACATCCCGCTATTTAGCCAGAGTAAGAACAAAACAGCTTTTCTTGGTACCTACACCATAACAAGAGAATATCCCTCGCTCAATCAGTTTGGGGAAATGTAGCCATCGTTTGGGAGTACCCCTGAGACTGGAGGGTGGAAGACACAAAGCCAGCAGATGTTTGATGCTGCAGAAAGTGACAGCATCCACTGACGCTCCAGCCCCCAGGCTGCTCCGCAGGCCTGGAACTCACTAACAACATCCTTGGAACTTCCTTCTCCCCAAACTCTCTTCCAACATCTGCTACTGAGCAGGTCAGTGGACAAACACGGAACATGGCCGGAGGAACAGGGAGGGTGAGAGACAGGGAGGGTGAGAGACAGGGAGGGTGAGAGACAGGGAGGATGAGAGACAGGGAGGGTGAGAGACAGGGAGGGTGAGAGACAGGGAGGGTGAGAGACAGGGAGGGTGAGAGACAGGGAGGATGAGAGACAGGGAGGATGAGAGACAGGGAGGATGAGAGACAGGGAGGGTGAGAGACAGGGAGGGTGAGAGACAGGGAGGGTGAGAGACAGGGAGGGTGAGAGACAGGGAGGGTGAGAGACAGGGAGGATGAGAGACAGGGAGGATGAGAGACAGGGAGGGTGAGAGACAGGGAGGGTGAGAGACAGGGAGGGTGAGAGACAGGGAGGGTGAGAGACAGGGAGGATGAGAGACAGGGAGGATGAGAGACAGGGAGGGTGAGAGACAGGGAGGGTGAGAGACAGGGAGGGTGAGAGACAGGGAGGGTGAGAGACAGGGAGGATGAGAGACAGGGAGGGTGAGAGACAGGGAGGGTGAGAGACAGGGAGGGTGAGAGACAGGGAGGGTGAGAGACAGGGAGGATGAGAGACAGGGAGGGTGAGAGACAGGGAGGGTGAGAGACAGGGAGGGTGAGAGACAGGGAGGGTGAGAGACAGGGAGGATGAGAGACAGGGAGGATGAGAGACAGGGAGGGTGAGAGACAGGGAGGGTGAGAGACAGGGAGGATGAGAGACAGGGAGGGTGAGAGACAGGGAGGGTGAGAGACAGGGAGGGTGAGAGACAGGGAGGGTGAGAGACAGGGAGGGTGAGAGACAGGGAGGATGAGAGACAGGGAGGGTGAGAGACAGGGAGGGTGAGAGACAGGGAGGATGAGAGACAGGGAGGGTGAGAGACAGGGAGGGTGAGAGACAGGGAGGGTGAGAGACAGGGAGGGTGAGAGACAGGGAGGGTGAGAGACAGGGAGGGTGAGAGACAGGGAGGATGAGAGACAGGGAGGATGAGAGACAGGGAGGGTGAGAGACAGGGAGGGTGAGAGACAGGGAGGATGAGAGACAGGGAGGGTGAGAGACAGGGAGGGTGAGAGACAGGGAGGGTGAGAGACAGGGAGGGTGAGAGACAGGGAGGGTGAGAGACAGGGAGGACATCACGGTGTAAAGGCGTAACTGCTCACTTGACCATGACTGAGGATTGAAATGAATGATCCCATTATTGTGAAAGATTCATCTGGATTTGACTGTTTTACAAAGTTATTCATCTACACTACGTTTCATGAAAGAAGAAATATGAATAACCTGCGATAGTGACAGGAGTAGGAGGCCCAGATGGCTCCTCATGGTCTGTTATGTAGCCTCTTTGCTCTCACCTCCCCTGTCATCCATATACACTCACCCCCCCTGTCATCCATATACACTGACCTCCCCTGTCATCCATTTACACTCACCTCCCCTGTCATCCATATACACTCAAATCCTTTATTTCTCCTTTTCTTCCTTTCATCTTCCTATTCAGCTAATCTCAATGTTCTCCTTCTCCACTTCTGCCCTAATCTTCCACTCCCTTCTTCCCCCAGAGTCCCTCCCCTCCGCTCTCACACTCAACCACTTTAATACTTTCCCCTCTCTGTCCTTCTCACTCTCCATCACTTCTATTCTGCCCTTCCCCCTCTCTTCTCCATCTCCAACTCAATCCTTCCCCCTCCACCTCTTTCTGTCCTCCCCTCTCTCCATCTCAGCATTGTGGCTGGCACATTCTTTTTCTTATTTTTGTCTTTCTCTGTCTCAAGCGGTGTAGCTGTCAGTGCCTGCTGGCTGTGTCTCTCGTCCTCTCTTTTCCTCTCTTTTCCTCTCTCTCTCTCTCTCTCTTTCTCTCTCTCCCTCCCTCTGATTATGCTCTCTCTCTCTCTCTCTCCCTCCCTCTGATTATGCTATCACATTGCCCTGCCGATGCAGTTATCTCCCACTCGGACCCAGGGATCCAGTTTCATATTGTCCATTAAAGTTTAACGAGACAGGCGTTGGAGGCGGGTATGGGCTGATGACCCGGGGGGGGTGGGGGGGTGGGGGGTGGGGGGGTGGTGGCCGACATGGGGTTCATGAATACATGGATGTAGAAGCTCTCAAACAAACGTGTGTTTATTGTCTATTTTATGTTCATCTATGTCAACCTTCAGGCTGTGCACATACATGTGACTGACTCCCAATCACAGGCAGGCTTGTGGTCATCAGCAGTTGCAGTTTCCCCCAGTCTCGATTCTCTCTCTTCACACTCCCCATCACACCTCCAAGGCTGTCTTCCATCTACCTTCTCTGGCATCATCACATTCCCACCCTACACTCATTACAAAGGGATCATAGTCCGCAAGCCTATAGCTCTCTGGCTCACAGCCAACCTGGAGTCATTAACGGCTCGTAGATGGAAGAGAATGCACGAACAGAAATGATAGAAAAAAAGAGGCTCTATTCATATCTGTGGCACACGCACAGCACTGTTCTGGTCTCATGTTCAAAAGTATTGATTTTGCTTAATAGCACAAAAAGCTTTTAGTTGGGAGCTGAGGAGTTGTTCAGTCAAAAGCTGCCCAGACACACACAGACACACAGACACACAGACACACAGACACACAGACACACACAGACACACAGAGACACACAGAGACACACAGAGACACAGAGACACAGAGACACACACACAGACCCACAGACACACACAGAGACACACAGACACACAGACACACACAGAGACACAGAGACACAGAGACACACAGAGACACACACACAGACCCACAGACACACACAGAGACACAGAGGCACACAGAGACACAGAGACACACAGACACACACACACAGACCCACACAGAGACACACAGAGACACACAGAGACACACACACAGACCCACAGACACACACAGAGACACACAGACACACAGACACACAGAGACACACAGAGACACAGAGACACACAGAGACACAGAGACACACAGACACACACACACAGACCCACACAGAGACACAGAGACACACACAGAGACACACAGAGACACAGACACACACAGAGACACACAGACACACACAGAGACACACAGAGACACAGACACACACAGAGACACACAGACACACAGACACACACAGAGACACAGAGACACACAGAGACACAGACACACACAGAGACACACAGACACACACACACACACAGACCCACAGACACACACAGAGACACACAGACACACATACACACATACACACAGACACACAGAGACACAGACACACAGAGACACAGAGACACAGACACACAAAGACACAGAGACCCACAGACACACACACACAGACACACAGACACACAGAGACACAGAGACACAGAGACACACAGACACACAGAGACACACAGACACACAGAGACACACAGACACACAGAGACACACAGAGACACACAGACACACACCCACAGACCCACAGACACACACAGAGACACACAGACACACATACACACACACACAGACACACAGACACACACACACACACACACACAGACCCACAGACACACACAGAGACACACAGACACACATACACACACACACAGAGACACACACACAGAGACACACACACAGACCCACACACACACAGACACACAGACACACAGACACACATACACACACACAGACACACACAGACACACACAGACACACACACACACACACACACACACAGACACACACACACACACACAGACACACACAGACACACACAGACACACAGACACACAGACACACACACACACACACACACACACACAGACACAGTGTGTGTGTGTGTCACACAGTGCCATGGGTCCACACGTCTTTGCTGTCATGGAAAGGGCAAAACCTAAAGAGTTATCATTTAATCATCCTGTAAGAAAAGTGTTCAAACTTTCACACCAGAAAAGAAAACAATGTTGAGGAGTCTTGATGCTCTACAGTAATCCTACTCTTCGTCTCTATTAGTATGGTCTCTATTAGTATGGTCTCTATTCTGGTCTCTATTCTGGTCTCTATTTTTATCCCGGAGGTAAAACAAGGCAAACGAATGCTAAAATAAAGAGACTGACAGAGAAAAAGACTAACAGCATACTATAATGTTAGAAGCGTTTAGCGCCATACTCTGTTTCAACAATGATGAAGAGGAAAAAACACTTCTACTTGTATCATGCTGTCTGTAACTCTTAGAGTCAGGTGGTTGAGCGGTTAGGGAATTGGGCTAGTAATCCGAAGTTTGCTGGTTTGATTCCCGGCCGTGCCAAATGACGTTGTGTCCTTGGGCAAAGCACTTCACCCTACTTGCCTCAGGGGGAATGTCCCTGTACTTACTGTAAGTCGCTCTGGATAAGAGCGTCTGCTAAATGGAAATGTAAAATTGTTCTTTCACAGAGATAACCACAAATCACAGTTTGTGCTTTTAATGACTTACAGTAACTTTCAAGAACTGCGTCAAATGGGCTCATAAAATTTGTGTCGCTTTACATTAATGGTGGCCAGAGGCACAGAAATGTAATATCTGTGGTGTCACAGCTGAGCTTTAGCTGACGTGATGGTCTGTGGTATTGCTTGATCAAGGGCATACCAGAATCTGCAACTGGAGGGAGTTTTAATAAAATGTTTTCACATTTTATTATGTTTTTTGTGTGTGGATCTCCTCAGGGTGTGTGTGGATCTCCTCAGGGTGTTTGTGGATCTCCTCAGGGTGTGTGTGGATCTCCTCAGGGTGTGTGTGGATCTCCTCAGGGTGTTTGTGGATCTCCTCAGGGTGTGTGTGGATCTCCTCAGGGTGTGTCTGAGAGGAGAGGAGGAGGAGACTCCCTCCAGCTGGTGAGCCAGCCTGTGTGAACACTGGACACACGTCCTAGCACTCCACATTCAGGAATCACTGTCTGCTTCCCCCCCCCCCCCAACATACACACACACCACACACACCACACACACACACACACACACACACAGGCATGTCTGTCTTGTCTCATACGATCCCTGATGCATCAGTAGCTGTCTTGACCTAGCCCCCCTTACTGAGGGGAGTGTGTTGCATGCAAGCAGGCCTCTGTCTAGAATCACTCTGCCTCTATCGTATGTCTAGTATAGTATATATCTAGGACAGTGTATGTCTATCATGGTGTGTGTATAGTATATTGGTATAGTGTATTCTGGTATAGTGTATGTTTAGTATGGTGTATGTCTATCCTTGTGTGTGTCTAGAACAGTTTATGTCTAGTGTGTCTGGCCACCCATGTGACTGGCAGCGGCAGAGACCGCCAGCTAATAGCATGACGCTCACCAGCCAAAAAACTATCCATCACACAGGGACGGAGGCAGGGGGATAGAGGGGGGGAGGAACAACGATGGGGGCAGCACTTCATAGTTTCAGAAGACTATTCATCACAATAGGTTCCCTGTCACCTACCCTTCCCATACATCCAGCAGGGAATCAAGCCCCAAGCCAAACTCGTTTACAGCGGCAGGATGTGGAGAAATGGCACAACAGGAAATGGCCAGGAAGAGAGGCAACAGGAAGGAGGGAGATACTGATTAAGGACACACATACATGCAGAGTCAAGGTGGAGCCACACACCCGGGCACAGGAGATGTAGTGTCCTTCCAGTGTTGACACTGAAACAGGCTTTGAAAAAACAACATTACATGGCAGAATGACCACAAGCAATGGTACAATATGAAAGATGTAATTCTGCAAAATGGTTATTGTTGTGATGGCACAGAAACACAGAAATAAATTGAAACGTCAGAAATCAGACCTTTCCAAAGATTATTAACAACAGTTCTTTATGTGGTCCACTCAACACATACAAGATGATAACATTCACTGCAGACTGTCAAATACAAATACTCCCCCAAGGTTCAGTCCGATGTTTTTCCAGGGTCAACATGTGACGTGTCGGCAGTTCTGGTTTCTCAGCTCTCTGACTGATCAATGCTGATCTGAGTACTTCACTAAGTGAAGAAGCAGCTTGTTGAAGGAATATGTAATTTGACCCTACGAAGGTCTCTGCAGATTCAAGCCTATACATCCCTGGCAAATAAATAAATAAACCGGTAACACACTAACAACCTAAGCACTGTTTCTCTGCAGCACATTGTTTACGTGTTAAATGTATAAAAAAGTTTCTGAAAAAGGTTTTCCAAAAACGTATTTTGTGTCATGTTTGTGAAAAAAGTTTATAAAACTATTTGTGAAAAAGGTTTTGTGAATGCACTGCGTGTCTATGGGTGTGTGTGTGTGCAGGGTGTGTGTGTGTGTAGTCTTTCCAGTCCCTCCCTTGGTGCCAGACAGACGCAAGCACCTTTCACAGCACAAACAAGCCACCAACTCAATCAACATACAAACAACATTCGATGTTCTAGCAGCTTTGTGACTGTTTTATCAATGTGCTTGTCTACACCTCCTGCCCCTCAAGCTATCGGCAACAAACACATGGTGGGATCAGCTCCATGTCAATAAACCCACATCAGTAGAAGCCGTCCATCCTGCAGCAACACAAGAGAGCGGGAGTGACCTGTGCCTGACAGTGCAGTGGAACACCACCCTGAAGACCTGACAGTGCAGGAGAACACCACCCTGAAGACCTGACAGTGCAGGAGAACACCACCCTGAAGACCTGACAGTGCAGGAGAACACCACCCTGAAGACCTGACAGTGCAGGAGAACACCACCCTGAAGACCTGACAGTGCAGGAGAACACCACCCTGAAGACCTGACAGTGCAGGAGAACACCACCCTGAAGACCTGACAGTGCAGGAGAACACCACCCTGAAGACCTGACAGTGCAGGAGAACACCACCCTGAAGACCTGACAGTGCAGGAGAACACCACCCTGAAGACCTGACAGTGCAGGAGAACACCACCCTGAAGACCTGACAGTGCAGGAGAACACCACCCTGAAGACCTGACAGCCTCTGTAGCCCCCTCAACATATGTGCAACACATCACAGCAGAAGCCAAACTGAGATGTCACGAACTTGGACCAAACCAACACACCTCCTTGTGATGCTGGTAGTATGTGATGCTGGTAGTATGTGATGCTGGTAGTATGTGATGCTGGTAGTATGTGATGCTGGTAGTATGTGATGCTGGTAGTATGTGATGCTGGTAGTATGTGATGCTGGTAGTATGTGATGCTGGTAGTATGTGATGTACTCTACATTTACATTTATTCATTTAGCAGATGCTTTTTTCAAAAGCGACTTCCAAGAGAGAGCTTTACAAAAGTGCATAGGTCAATGATCATAAACAACGAGACTCTAGCTGTGTTCTTCAGGCCTGTGTCTAGTGACAGAGCTGCAGCTGGAGGGATGTGCTTCTGAGGATCTCTGGACCTCTGCTGTCATGAGGAGAGGAGGAGCTGCTGAATGCTGTGTAGTTCAGGTAGCATCCACACACTGTCAACCACAGCCCAACACTGTCTAGACTGGCTACATGTTGGACTCTAATTTCAATGTAACATAACATGTTCTAGATTGCTTCCCTTCAGTAATAAGATGCATTGTCTGCTGGCATCCTGCCTTCTCTATGGTAATAATTTGTCCACTCCACATCTTTAAGCTGCACCGTGAGCTGCATCATTGTGGCATCACAGTGAATTTGGCCATGGTGGTAAATCACTTAATCAGCAAACACAATAAACAAAATAGCCAACAGGTTAACAACCGGTCCATAATTAAAATGTTAACGAGCATCTGGGGTTGACGGGCCCTGGTAATTTACCTGCAAAGCACCATGGTAAAAATGAAAAGTTTTGCTTGTATAGTACTTTGTTATGTAACATAGTTAAATGGTGTTTTCTGTCCTACAACTTTGTCCAACTTGCTGTCCAATGTCAAATGTAAAATTCTGTCATGAATTGTTTCAACAGTAGATTATTGGCACAAGTGAAATTTGGTGTGCTAAAGCATTACAATACATTTGGATTAAGACATGAAAGCAATTTTTTGTGCACTTATTATAGCTATTTCCACCTCTTTGAGAAAACCAATAAATCCATGTCTCCTATGGTTTCCTCTCCTCTGTGCAGATTGTGAAAAAAACCAAGAAGGAACAAAGCATGAATGAATGTGATTGGTCTTCCCAATTTGATTTGAGTTTGGGGCAATATGTGTCCAGGGAAATCAATATCATGTGCTTTGAATCCGTTCTTGAAACAGATTCGAAAATGAATTGAGGTCCCAGAAGCAGAACAAGTTGAGAGTGTGTTAGGCTGGGCTGGTCACTTTTCATGAATTTCATGAGAAATGTCCTTTTCTTACTGTACTTACAGCACACACATGACTTCTCAACATGGTTTTCATGTTTGAAGGTGAGAAGAGATGGTTCTGAGAAACAGCTGACAGTCAGTTCATGTGCCAGCTGTATTGAAGCTGTTTCGGAGCTGTATAGGAGAGTTGGCAAACAGTCCCATAGCTACAACATGAAAAGAGTACAAGCATTGGAAGCCAGGCAGAATGCTGCCTTGTCAGAGTTTCCTGGTGTGTGAGCACCTCTTTCAAAATTATCTAAATATTGGTGAATTCGATAGAGGCTGATGCGTTCTTCACCTAATGTGCTACATGAAAATTGTGTAAAAACAAAAGACAGAAGTGTTGCTGCTTCAAGAGGTTGGCCTGTCAAGGTCATCTGTTCTCAAGCCTGTCTGTCACATGTTAAGCTACCCTGTCTATCAGCAGTTTTCGACAGTATTCTTTCTTGCTGTTGCATCATTACTTAGATCCTGTGAGATATCAACCAACTGCTGGACTAAATGTTGGGACCCATCAGGAGCTTGGTGTGTCTTCTTGTTTCTAGTACTGTAGTGAGAGAGGTCATGGTGGGTAGACGTGGGTCTTGGTGAGGGGATTCCTCCCTGCTCCAGACTAGATCAAGCTTCCAAGGATGAAGACAAAGAGAAAACCGCCCCAACCCAGCTTCCAACCGTCGAAGGAAGTGACATGCTGTGTTGTTACCATGGTTACACAGCCGCTCCTCGGAAACCGGCTCTGAGGGCAGTTGAAGGAGAAGATTGTCGCTGTTTTAAAGGAGTCACAGAGAAAATCAACACTGAAGCTTTCTCTACAGAACCGTGTGGTTTCCTAGTTATTTGGGTTAACGGGTATCTTCATGGTGATCAGTGATGAAGGCCAGGCAGCCACTGCTCTCCATTCTCTTCTGTGTACTTGTGGAATTTGTTTTCAGTCTTCAGAGCCGTCATTCTTCCCTGCTGAATGTCTCAGGAGTATTAGGATGATTATAAATAGGTTCACCACATCTAAACTCCCCCTGAGCATTGTCAAGCTGCCTGAAAATAGCAATCGGCTAATCATGCTCAACAAATAGGACCCCCTGCCAACTCATCTCCATATAATCTCTGGTCCTCCAGGAGCTAACAAGCTTGTGCTGTAAGCGATTTAGCATGGCTAGCCTGAAGACACAGGGAGCTCTATGGCTAGCCTGTAGAGACAGGGAGCTCTATGGATAGCCTGAAGAGACAGGGAGCTCTATGGATAGCCTGAAGACACAGGGAGCTCTATGGATAGCCTGAAGACACAGGGAGCTCTATGGATAGCCTGAAGACACAGAGAGCTCTATGGATAGCCTGAAGACACAGAGAGCTCTCTGGCTGCCCAGACTGCTATGGATGACCTGAAATTTGCTGAAATGTCTCTCTCTCTCTTCAATGTATTTTTCAATTCTCTGTTCACTTAACAGTGATGCTCAAGTCATGCTGCAAAAGACAAACACATTTCTGTTATGCCAAACCTAGAAAACTCTTAACTTCACCTTAGTGGTAACCTTCAACACAAGATTTATGCAAAGTAATTTTTTTAATGTAGTTATTATATTGTAATGTGGTGTTCTACTGATCTACTCTATCAGCCATTTTACCTCCAGAGATAAGACGGGTCTGGTATCTGCGTTCATGTCGAGCCAGCCTTTGTGAAGATTGGAATCGAAGTTTCGCCTCTCGATAAGATTAAGAAGTTGATACCAAACCTTTGTTAATGTGTGAGTAACTTAGGACACTCAAGAGATCTTCTGGAAAAGAAAAAAAAGACAGAATGAAGTCGGCGTAGCTAATACATTTATTTGATGTGTGTGGAATGAATATACAGTTGAATATGATTAATTTAAGGAACAACCAGATTGCTATTAACAAAGCTCATTACTTGCCGTACATTTTTAATCACAGTGCTTAATGATCTTATGTCTACTGAATCTAACTGCATAAGAAAACAACACAAATGAATATGTCAGAAAGAAGTTAAAAAAATAACTTGATGTTAAAAGATGAGACTCTATGCATGCAGCAGAATAAACGCACGTACATCTCAATGTAATCCCTCAGTAGCAGCAGCTCTGAGACAGGAAGGAAAGAGACTTGTTCTGTTATTGAGTTGATCCCACAACACCAGCCTTGAGAGCTAGGAACTCCAAAACATTTCTCCTCCATTGGTATCAGTCTGGTTCTTGATGGTTCACAGCACAGGAAAGACAGAGGGCATTTATGTATAAGATAGAGCTCTGAGATCTGGAACTGGTCCATGTGGAAAACTCAGCATTTACCTTTGAAAAGAGGAAAGAAGATGTTGAGATTTAAACCGTAGAAGTGGGTTGGAATGCAGGTCCCTAGAAGGTACTTCTCCAGCTCCTGCTACAGTCGTGTTCTGGCTGAATACATGTCCTGACTGCAGGACAGAGAGACATCAGATCAGGGAGCCACAGAGACATGGAGATGCAACGCTGGGAGCCAGAAGACACCTGAACATCTGACCTGGCAGCTGGGAGGAAGCCTCTCTGACCTGGGGGTTCTTCCTCCTGGGATTCACCGCTGGGTCCCACCAGGCCACAGCCTCAAATTTCATGGCTGCTGTTTCCTGAAGGGCTCAGAGATGGACTGTTCCCTCATGACTGTCGTCCCTGAGGGAAGTCTGCTGTCCCCAGAAGAGCATGTTTACCTGCTGCTGTCCTGACAGGGTCTCTTGAATCACGGCTGTCACCTGCTGACCACACACAACTTCAGTCATGCAGTCAGGGACCCTGCGGTCTCACACACACACACACACACACACACACACACACACACACACGCATAAACACCTGCCCATACAGTTCACACACGTGAATGCATACGTGAATGAATAAAATGCATACACTCAACCCATACACACAAGTGTGTGAAAACACACGCGTACACACAACACACACAAAACTGTCAAACCGGCCAGGTATGATTTGAAGCTGAGCAGGATGGTAAACTAAAAGACTGCAACACCACACACAGACAATAATGATCACATTACTCTTCCATAACCTTATTGCCCACACAATACAGTTGTATTATTGTCCTTTGACATTATGTTTAAATAAATCCACCTGAAAACACATGCAGCAGCCCAGCATTCCACCTCCATTAGTGATTCTTTCCCTGTGTTATAAGGCTCATACATTATCTCTAGCCCCTCTCTGGGCTCCATCGACGCAGACATTCAGCTCCTATTTCAGATTACCACACCAGCAGTCTCTGGGCTGTGGGGACCCACCCTTCAGCCTGGTGAGATTGACACTTTTATTGTGCTAGTGGAGAATCACAGCAAGCAAATACGCCAATTTTATCTCCTATGAGGACAACATAATTTGGAAGGTAAATTTGGAGAGTATTTTCTTTTGCTTGTAGTAGGTAATAGAATGTATTCATTGCATTTTGCAATGTACTGAAAGGTGTAAGATATATTCTGTTGTTAGAAAGTCTGTCGTTGAAGATTTCTGCCTTGAAGGAGGTTTGGTTGGCCTTTTAGCGATTCCGATGGATAAACAAATTCCTCAAGCAACACATTTTGTTTTCTTTATACAGAGATATGACAAACACTAGGATGTCTTTGAAGAAATGTATTTTATAAAAAATGTTGATTGTGTGAAATTTACAGTAACATGTTCTATTCTCTGCAGGGGGCTACAAATCTGATAATTGGTTCTGGAGTTCTAAAGCTAAACCACAGCCAAGATGAATTCAAAAGCACAACATGTATACTTATTTATTGTTTATTTTCCCTTTTATTTATTGGCCATTTCCTTAGGTTGCATTTCAGAATCAGTTCATGAGTAAAAGGATGTGAGCAAGGGAATGAGGGATGAAGAGAGAGAGAGGACGCTATCAGAGGAGAGCAGAGGAGGAGGGCTGGAGGCAGGCGTTAGAGAGAGAGAGAGAGAGAGGGAGAGAGAGGGAGAGAGAGGGAGCGAGAGAGGGAGAGAGGGAGAGAGAGAGAGAGAGAGAGAGAGAGAGAGAGAGAGAGAGAGAGAGAGAGGGAGAGAGAGGGAGAGAGAGGGAGAGAGAGGGAGCGAGAGAGGGAGAGAGGGAGAGAGAGAAAGAGAGAGAGAGAGAGAGAGAGAGAGAGAGAGAGAGAGAGAGAGAGAGAGAGAGAGAGAGAGAGAGAGAGAGAGAGAGAGAGAGAGAGAGATTGGAGCTGTGTACTCATGAATTTTATCTTGGCACAGTAGCATGCCAAACTTTAATCTTGTTAAAAGAAAGATAGCACAGCATGCTTGGCAAACATAATATTTACAGATACTTGATTCAGGTTGAATATGAATCATGAGGTGGGGGATGCTTAAGGCATTGTAGCTGGTAATAACAAACCACTCAAGTTTAGTTCAGACAGAGCAGAGAAAGGTACTGTCTGGGTAAAATGGTTGATTGTGACACAGTTTGAGATTGAACACATTTGCAGATGCTGTTTAAAGGCCCTACCTGAGTGCAAAACGATAATAATGGGTCGTTGGGATGGCAACAAATTGCTCTTTTCAGAACTTTTTGGAGGCCTAACCAAACTAAGGAGCTCTTCACCAACTCTTCCTGCATGGGTTTCTGTTGTGTACGTATGTTTATTTATGGGAATTTATGTGTGTTTATACTGCATATGTGTGCCAAGCCAACAGACAAACAGGCACTGTGCTACTTTTGATTGTGTTTGGGAAAGTAGGATCTGTTTTAAGGTGTTAATAATCTATGTGTACATTAGATACTTTTCAGAGATAATTATAATTTCTTTGCTGTGTTAATGATATCTTGCAGGTCTTTGCTGTGTTAATGATATCTTGCAGGTCTTTGCTGTGTTAATGATATCTTGCAGGTCTTTGCTGTGTTAATGATATCTTGCAGGTCTTTGCTGTGTTAATGATCTTGCTGGTAATCTCATGCTAGACAAGGACTGTTTTCTACTGTTTATGCACTTTCTCACACTCACACTCACACAAGTAGTCTGTTTATGCACTCTCTCACACTCACACAAGTAGTCTGTTTATGCACTCTCTCACACTCACACAAGTAGTCTGTTTATGCACTCTCTCACACTCACACTCTCACTCACACTCACACTCACACAAGTAGTCTTGTGGTTTGTGGTTTTGAATACGGCAATAATAAAATCCATGTTCTAAACACTTGATGAATGAAAGAATAAAAACTATTTTGCAATCACTTCATTACACTATGGACCCAAGTGTGATCATGTCATTTTAAAGCATGTGTGTGTTGTTCCTGCTACTCTACTGTGCCACACCTCTATCCATCCATTTACTCCTTTCAACATTCCTGGTCAGTACAGTGTTGTGGACATTCCTGGTCAGTACAGTGTTGTGGACATTCCTGGTCAGTACAGTGTTGTGGACATTCCTGGTCAGTACAGTGTTGTGGACATTCCTGGTCAGTACAGTGTTGTGGACAGGGTAGCATTTCCTCTGAAAACAGAAGGACCTCTTGCTTCTCTCCTCCTGTTCCTCCCTGCGTCTCTCTGCTGCCTGGCCACGGGTCTGCCAGCGATGCCCTTGCCCCCTATCCCAGCAGCCCCTGTTCTGACAGCTGACCTCATGGTGGGGTGGTCTTGCATGGCTGCTTCTGTCTCCACAGATGTGTTCCTGCATGTCCTCCCCTGTCCCCAACCCCGTGACGGGACCTCTCCCTGTCTACCTCTTGTCTCCCCCTGGGGTGCCACACCTCTCCTCTGTCCTCTGCTGTCCTCTCATCCCTCCTTCATTTCTCTCGTTTGTTCTGTTTGCTAACTCTCGCTGCCTGTGTCGCCTCTCTATTCTCCGTTTTCTCTTTTTGTGGAGCTTTTCATTTTCCTCCCACTCACATGTCCTTCCGTGTTCAGCCTCTCCCAGCAGGCTTTCTCTTCTCTCTCCCACTCTGTTACAACAGACCTCCTCGGTTCACTTCTTAACTCGTGGAACTCATTTTGCTCTCCCACTGTTCTTCTCCCTCTCTCTGGCCTCCCTCCCTCTGGCCTCCCTCCCTCTGGCCTCCCTCCCTCTGGCCTCCCTCTGGCCTCCCTCCCTCTGGCCTCTCTCTGGCCTCCCTCCCTCTGGCCTCCCTCCCTCTGGCCTCCCTCTGGCCTCCCTCCCTCTGGCCTCCCTCCCTCTGGCCTCCCTCTGGCCTCCCTCCCTCTGGCCTCCCTCTGGCCTCCCTGCCTCTGGCCTCCCTCCCTCTGGCCTCCCTCCCTCTCTGGCCTCCCTCCCTCTGGCCTACCTCCCTCTGGCCTCCCTCCCTCTCTGGCCTCCCTCCCTCTCTGGCCTCCCTCCCTCTGGCCTCCCTCTGGCCTCCCTCCCTCTGGCCTCCCTCCCTCTCTGGCCTCCCTCCCTCTCTGGCCTACCTCCCTCTGGCCTCCCTCCCTCTCTGGCCTCCCTCTCTGGCCTCCCTCCCTCTGGCCTCCCTCCCTCTGGCCTCCCTCCCTCTGGCCTCCCTCCCTCTCTGGCCTCCCTCTCTGGCCTCCCTCCCTCTGGCCTCCCTCCCTCTGGCCTCCCTCCCTCTGGCCTCCCTCCCTCTCTGGCCTCCCTCCCTCTGGCCTCCCTCCCTCTGGCCTCCCTCTGGCCTACCTCCCGCCTCCCTCCCTCTCTGGCCTCCCTCCCTCTGGCCTCCCTCTGGCCTCCCTCCCTCCCTCTGGCCTCCCTCCCTCTGGCCTCCCTCTGGCCTCCCTCTGGCCTCCCTCCCTCCCTCTGGCCTCCCTCCCTCTGGCCTCCCTCTGGCCTCCCTCCCTCCCTCTGGCCTCCCTCCCTCTCTGGCCTCCCTCCCTCTGGCCTCCCTCCCTCTGGCCTCCCTCTGGCCTACCTCCCGCCTCCCTCCCTCTCTGGCCTCCCTCCCTCTGGCCTCCCTCTGGCCTCCCTCCCTCCCTCCCTCTGGCCTCCCTCCCTCTGGCCTCCCTCTGGCCTCCCTCCCTCCCTCTGGCCTCCCTCCCTCTGGCCTCCCTCTGGCCTCCCTCCCTCCCTCTGGCCTCCCTCCCTCTGGCCTCCCTCCCTCTGGCCTACCTCTGCTTATAAAGCACATTTAATTGGGAGACAAGGAGGCTGCATAGCGATGGCCCTTAAAGGTTTGTGTTTGAAACCTAAACAGCAGGAGATTGTAATAAGTTGTCTGGCTGAAGCCTGAGAGCCCTGATTGTGATCAGACAGCTTCTTAGTGTATGAACGATATTTGAATTGAAGTCTGTACTTAGCCAATAAAGCAGGTTTAATAGGCTACTTGGATATAAATATATTTTACCAAACATTAAGCTCAATGAGATAAAAAAAGAAGCATGCATGTTTGTTTTAAAGACAGTGTGTTTCTCTGTTATTACAGTAATGATCGTGTGTTTTTACTCTTGCCTCCGGTTGCAGAATAAAAAATCTAATAAACAACTTCAAAACTTAACCTTAACTACCCCACTAAATATCCAGTGGAAACCCAAACCCAAAGTAAGTCTGGACTGTTATTCTCTGTCAAGTATTTCATGTTGTAACTTCCTGTGGTTACAACATGAATTGTTCTGGCTCAAGCGTCCCACTCCTGTTTTGCCAGATACTCAAAAGGTCTCTTCCAGTGATCCCAGAGCAGAGGTGCTAGAGAGCCTCTCTGGAGGAAGGGAAGCGGGAGGCCCATAGAGTGTAGGAGGTGTAGAGGTGACCTTTTAAAATTAAAGCATTTGGCCAGAATGGAAAAAGAGACAATATTAAATTGCCCACAAAACTCCTCTTCTCCAGTGTTCTCTGCCTTTTATTTTTTATTTACACTTTCTGTGCTGCCCTCCAGCCAGCTGGCCAGCGGAGGAGCAAGGTAACCTTTCTCTAATGAATGTTTGTAGGCAACCAGCACGTCAGGCGGCCATATTGCGAGGGAGAAAATAGTGGTCCTCTGCTCAGTGGGGGTTAGAGGCTGTTCTGCTCAGTGGGGGTTAGAGGGTGTTCTGCTCAGTGGGGGTTAGAGGCTGTTCTGCCTCAGCGAGGAGGACAGCCCCTCACACAAACATAAATACCTTAAAACACCCTGACCCTGTCCAGACACACACCCTCACACTGACCCTGTCCAGACACACACCCTCACACTGACCCTGTCCAGACACACACCCTCACACTGACCCTGTCCAGACACACACCCTCACACTGACCCTGTCCAGACACACACCCTCACACTCGCATTCACACACTCACACACACACACCCTCACACTCGCATTCACACACTCACACACACACACCCTCACACTCGCATTCACACACTCACACACACACCCTCACACACACCCTCACACTCGCATACACACACTCACACACACACACCCTCATACTGGCACACACACACACCCTCATACTGGCACTCACACACACACACCCTCACACTGGCACACACACACACTCACTCACACACACCCTCATACTGGCACACACACACTCACACACACACACCCTCATACTGGCACACACACACACCCTCATACTGGCACTCACACACACACACCCTCATACTGGCACACACACACACCCTCATACTGGCACTCACACACACCCTCACACTGGCACACACACACACACACCCTCATACTGGCACACACACACACCCTCATACTGGCACACACACACACCCTCATACTGGCACTCACACACACCCTCATACTGGCACACACACACCCTCACACTGGCACACACACACTCACACCCTCACACACACACACACACACACACACACACTCACACACACACACACTCATACTGGCACACACACACCCTCATACTGGCACACACACACCCTCACACACACACCCTCATACTGGCACACACACACACACACACACACACCCTCATACTGGCACACACACACACACACACTCCACAGCAGTAAATGGCATCTAACCCCCCTTTCCCTATAATGACTCTATTTGCTTGTGAGTCTGTGTGAGGTTGACAGTAAGTGAGCGAGCGTGTGTGGGTCAGTCTGCAGTCACACATCTCCGGCTTTAAACATCAGAACATCTGACCACCATTACAATCCCAACCCGCATTCTCTGACTGACGTATTGGTCCTGGTCCTGATGGCTGCAAATACTCCAACCTGAATCAGGATGGGGGCTGCTGGAGGAAGTCTCTCTGCTGGAGGGAGTCTCTTTGCAAGAGGGAGTCTCTCTGCTAGAGGGAGTCTCTCTGCTGGAGGGAGTCTCTCTGCAAGAGGGAGTCTCTCTGCTAGAGGGAGTCTCTCTGCTGGAGGGAGTCTCTCTGCAAGAGGGAGTCTCTCTGCTAGAGGGAGTCTCTCTGCAAGAGGGAGTCTCTCTGCTAGAGGGAGTCTCTCTGCTGGAGGGAGTCTCTCTGCAAGAGGGAGTCTCTCTGCTAGAGGGAGTCTCTCTGCTGGAGGGAGTCTCTCTGCTAGAGGGAGTCTCTCTGCTAGAGGGAGTCTCTCTGCTGGAGGGAGTCTCTCTGCAAGAGGGAGTCTCTCTGCTGGAGGGAGTCTCTCTGCTGGAGGGAGTCTCTCTGCTAGAGGGAGTCTCTCTGCTGGAGGAAGTATCTCTGCTGGAGGGAGTCTCTCTGCTAGAGGGAGTCTCTCTGCTGGAGGGAGTCTCTCTGCTAGAGGGAGTCTCTCTGCTGGAGGAAGTCTCTCTGCTGGAGGGAGTCTCTCTGCTGGAGGGAGTCTCTCTGCTGGAGGAAGTCTCTCTGCTGGAGGGAGTCTCTCTGCAAGAGGGAGTCTCTCTGCTGGAGGAAGTCTCTCTGCTGGAGGGAGTCTCTCTGCTAGAGGGAGTCTCTCTGCTGGAGGAAGTCTCTCTGCTGGAGGAAGTCTCTCTGCTGGAGGGAGTCTCTCTGCTGGAGGGAGTCTCTCTGCTAGAGGGAGTCTCTCTGCTGGAGGAAGTCTCTCTGCTGGAGGGAGTCTCTCTGCTAGAGGGAGTCTCTCTGCTGGAGGGAGTCTCTCTGCTAGAGGGAGTCTCTCTGCTGGAGGGAGTCTCTCTGCTAGAGGGAGTCTCTCTGCTGGAGGGAGTCTCTCTGCTGGAGGAAGTCTCTCTGCTGGAGGGAGTCTCTCTGCTAGAGGGAGTCTCTCTGCAGGAGGGAGTCTCTCTGCTGGAGGGAGTCTCTCTGCTGGAGGGAGTCTCTCTGCTAGAGGGAGTCTCTCTGCTAGAGGGAGTCTCTCTGCTGGAGGGAGTCTCTCTGCTAGAGGGAGTCTCTCTGCAGGAGGGAGTCTCTCTGCTGGAGGGAGTCTCTCTGCTGGAGGGAGTCTCTCTGCTAGAGGGAGTCTCTCTGCTGGAGGAAGTCTCTCTGCAGGAGGGAGTCTCTCTGCTGGAGGGAGTCTCTCTGCTAGAGGGAGTCTCTCTGCAGGAGGGAGTCTCTCTGCTGGAGGGAGTCTCTCTGCTAGAGGGAGTCTCTCTGCTGGAGGAAGTCTCTCTGCTGGAGGAAGTCTCTCTGCAGGAGGGAGTCTCTCTGCTGGAGGGAGTCTCTCTGCTGGAGGGAGTCTCTCTGCTAGAGGGAGTCTCTCTGCTGGAGGAAGTCTATCTGCAGCTCCTCACGGAGAGAGGCAGAAGGAGGAGCTCAGCTGTGTTCCAGGCAGTCCTGACAGAGGAGGTTGAGAGGTCATCCTGCACCGGAGCGCAGAGAGACACAGAGATGATGGTGTGCTGTAGCAACATGGTGATAACCTACATGAGATACAGTGTTCCTCTGTTATGAAGCTGCTTTCCCTAAACCCAGATCATTACAGCTGTGATCTGTTCCTGTACAGGACATAATGATCTGGATGGTCCTCTCTCATAGCACTGCCCGCCAAAATTAGAAACAGACTCTCTTTTATGAAAGCGAAGAAGTTCAGCAAGCCATAACAAACCTCCACTCTCTAAAAATATACCTCCCTCCCTCTCTAGCCCTCATCCCCCCACCACTCTAGGCTGCTGCTTTGATTTCCTGAATGCATTTACTGTTGATTTTCCTTCCTCTGTAAACCTGATGAGGAACAACTGGAGCAGAGTGTGTGTGTGTGTGTGTGTGTGTGTGTGTCGGGGGGAGGACGGGCTTGATGCTGGTGTCTGTCTGATTGTTAGATGCAGATGAAAGTGTGAAAATACGAAATGTTTTGATACCTACTTACAAATATATTTCTAAAACAGTATAGCAGTACAGTAGCTGTATTATGTGAAGGGCTCAGGAGCAGGTTATAAACCATCGGTTGGTTGTTAAATTGACATCTGATAGGTCTTTTCATAGATGTATGATACATGTTCAAAAACACAATGAACCCAGTCTATAACATCCTCGTACATGTTCCTCTGAAGTACCTCCCTTTACTTAACTATGCAGAAGGCTACCTGCACTGTTAACACGATACTCAACCACTGGTCCTAAACAGCATAACTCACTGGTCCTAAACAGCATTACTTACTGGTCCTAAACAGCATTACTCACTGGTCCTAAACAGCATGACTCACTGGTCCTAAACAGCATTACTCACTGGTCCTAAACAGCATTACTCACTGGTCCTAAACAGCATTACTTACTGGTCCTAAACAGCATTACTCACTGGTCCTAAACAGCATTACTCACTGGTCCTAAACAGCATTACTTACCTAGTACGCAAGTGAGTATGATGGAACAACTGCGTGAGCCTCCTGTTTATAATCATGTCCACTAACAGTGACATCCACATAGGAATCAGGGACGTGTTCCAGTGCTGTTCATGGTGCTGACCGCAGGCTGAGCAGGGTGGAGCTTTCCATGGTGCTGAAAGCCCTCTTCATAAGAGCCTGTCTGTGAACCAGAGCTGTGTGTTTCTGTGTGTGGCTGGTCTGCCTGCCGTCTGGGAGCTCTCCTTCCCTCTCTCACGTGGTCCTGTGTCTGTCTAGAACTTTACAACACATCAATACTCTGCCCTTTCATCTTCCAGACATTCTGTCTGTGTGTTTATTTGAAATGTGAATGACTGACTGGGTGTACAGGTGGTGAGCTGGAGAATTCCCAAACAAATGACTCTGGCTAAAGCCACACATGAATTGTGTTTATTCTTGTACTCAATCATAGTGTTGAGCCACACCTAGGAGAACAGCATTCTGTGGAAACAAACTGTCCCATAGGCATGGAGAACACAATTCAAATCATGATTCAAGAATCAGTTTTGATGAGATCATGTTTCAGGCAGGAGGACTCAGTAGCAGTGATTACTTGATCCTTTATTACACACGATACAATACATGATTTGGCATAATGGTCCTGCTCGCAGCGGCTCCCTGCCGCAGCCAACGGAGACACTGTCTCGACATCCGAGCAGAGCAGCGACGCATTCCCCCTATGAAAGGATGGGGGTTTACTGTAGCAATCAAGAGCAAATCAAGAAAATAGCCTTTTGAGATGCAACCCCCAGTGTGTGTGTGTGTGTGTGTATGTCTGTGTGTGTGTGTCCGTGTGTATGAGTGTATGAGAGTGTGAGTGTGTGCATGTACAGAAATACAGGCCAATAACCTTTTTTGTGTGTAAATCTCTTAGTATGCATATTGATGTGTGTGTTGTTAGCTAGGCTGGATTTAAGCTACAAATCCCGTCATATGAATATGTTAACTACTGGTGTGTTGAATGATCTATGTGTGGGCGTGTTACCTTGAGTTTACGTATCTAGTGGTGAATGTGACAATGTGTGTGAATGTGTGTGAATGTGTGTGATGGTGTGTGATGGTGTGTGATGGTGTGTGATGGTGTGTGACGGTGTGTGCGACGGTGTGTGATGGCAACGTGGCCTCACACAGGGATGCTAGTACCCCGCCCCCCCCACTCCCCCCCCACTGGCCGGGGGACCGTCTGAATGTCTCCTCTTAACAGCAAACAATCCTCCCTCCCCTGATGCTCCGGTACTTTAGTTTTGAGGGTCATTTACCATTCAGAAACATCCCCATCCTGCCCTCTGCCTTTCCTCCACCCTGCCTCCCCCAGGGCTGCCTGCCTCTTATTCCTCCAGCAGGCCTGTCTGGTGTTGGAAGGTCACCCAGAAGGTCATTGCAGAAACGCAGAACCTTACCCTAACCCTAACCCTAACCTGATATGATCAGACCCTGACACATAGCTAGACTGGGTTGGATGCGATTTTAGTCTCCGAAAAAAGGAACATTTAAGAACATTAAAGAGATGCTAAATGGAAAAAGTTATTGTTGCTGCTCCACATATAAAACCCTCGATAAAATCATCTCACCTCCTACATTTTGTTCTATAAACAAAGGTCGCTATGACATTCACATGAAGTCAAAAAGTTTATCGAGCATTTTATGTGAAAAACCATAAGTGTGTTAGCTTTGCAGGTCGCCAAGCTCACTATATTTTTATTTACCACTGATATATCACCTGGTCTTATTGATTATGTGATAAGTCACCTGCCCACTAGTATAAATCAGAGGCCTGTTAAAGATAACACTGTATGTCTGTGGTCCACTCTGACCTTGTTTCCTTCCCTCTCATAACTCTGATCAGAAACAGGGGAAGGCCCTTTACAGCAACACCATGCCCTATTACAATTCTCTATCTAACTTTGATGCAAACCTGACTATGTGTAGATATACAGTAGTTGTTACATGTTCACACACATGCAACCTCATGCATTCACACACAATCATATCCACACACATATGCACCCACACACACACACATATGACAGCATTACCATGCCAGAGTGTTCAATCCTGACACCCATCCGTCTCCTCTTTAACTTAATCACATGAAAAGACAGGAGATGAAGCGTACACCATGGACACATCCCAGCCCCCGAGCCCAGGAGAGAGAGAGGGTCCTGAGCACTCCTGCTCGACACAGATGTGAGATGGAGTTCTTTGAAAAGGTTTCACAGCCAGAAGGAACCACTATGAGAACAGAAGAGTGAAAATTTGACCTAATTCTTTCTGTTCTCCTCTCTGCCTGGCGAACGCCACAAAGCTGCTAGCTTAGCTAGTTAGCAGCTAGCGTAAATATGTGCCAGGCAGTGGTTGTTTCTTTGTCCTGGATGACAGATCACAGGTGTGAGGAGGATGTGAGGTGTGAGTTGTGAGGGGCGAGGTGTGAGGTATAAGAAGGAGGGTTGGGAGGAAGGGAGTAACAATAACCACAAAACCAGAAAAGGGGGATAAAAGTGAGTAGTTTGGGAAAAAGGTGCTGAATTGTCCAAACCGATCTATAACATGGTTTAGAGGCTTTTCCATCCTCTCCATCCTGCCTTATTAGGCTTTTACTGAGAATACAGACAGGACAGCTGGATACCTATGTGTGTGTGTGTGTAAAGCGCATGTTGCTGTCAGAGACTGAATCTCAAACATTGACTGAGTTACGTAGCACCAAACCTTTCAGGAGAATAATGGGCCACCTTTGGGGGAACATTGGGAACATTTTCAAGTTCAGAAAGATCAGTAGTCCCCCCTTCCCCCAGGACCCCCCCCCCCCACACACACACACACACACACACCACCAGACTACCAGTTGTACCTCGTCCCCTCTTGATTTATTTCTGAACCATTCTTCACCCAATCGTCAATCATCGTCTCACCTCTACAACGACAACAACCAGCTTGGACGCTGTGTGGTGGGAAGTCACGCGCTGCGGATGTTCCTCTTCTTTATGAGACACAACGAGGCGTGCTGACTGTCCAGGCTCGTCTCCATGCCCATTTTAAGCCATCATTTCCGAGTGATATTCAGTCACCCTATGATGATGTTTTAGTAACATGTGCCAACACTTCATCAGCATCCAACATCTTAAGAGATCCTTACTCCTGATCTTGGGGGACTGAAAGCTTCACAGATATCTCTAATGTTGTCATGTGCCACGTCGTCTGAATGCATCAGAAAGAGATGAAAGGTGGCGGGGGGGGGGGGTCATTTCACTACATACAGACTGTGGCATTTACTCAGACAGGTCTTTCACTGTATGTGAATGTATCTCTGTATAATGTCAATTTTTACGTTGAGTAAAACAGAGAAAATACAATAATTCTTACAGATGAGCAAATCCCACCACTGTAATAATGACACCTGTTTTTAGCAGCTTCTGAAAGACTGCATGGTGCAGTTTAGTAACCAACTATGATCAACATCCCTTCATTTTACACAGAAATGTTGAAGCTCAAAACAGCAGACCGAGCACATTTAATTCTCTCCTGATCATGAAGTCAGATTCTGTTTGGCTGAGGGAGAGAGCGAGGGAGGGCTGGACAGTCCATTGTGATGGAGGGTTTTAATCGGTCGTTCTAACAAACCCCATTAAGACCAGTAGTGTGAAGCCAGAGGAGGAAAATACTCTTTATTGTATTTGTGGCTTCAGAGGTGGCCTAGCCAAGGCCAGAAGAATGTGCATCTGCGTGCGTGCTGGCACGTCTGCGTGCGTGCTGGCACGTCTGCGTGCGTGCTGGAACGTCTGCGTGCGTGCTGGCACGTCTGCGTGCGTGCTGGCACGTCTGCGTGCGTGCTGGCACGTCTGCGTGCGTGCTGGCACGTCTGCGTGCGTGCTGGCACGTCTGCGTGCGTGCTGGCACGTCTGCGTGCGTGCTGGCACGTCTGCGTGCGTGCGTGCTGGCACGTCTGCGTGCGTGCGTGCTGGCACGTCTGCGTGCGTGCGTGCTGGCACGTCTGCGTGCGTGCGTGCTGGCACGTCTGCGTGCTGGCACGTCTGCGTGCTGGCACGTCTGCGTGCGTGCGTGCTGGCACGTCTGCGTGCTGGCACGTCTGCGTGCGTGCCGGCACGTCTGCGTGCGTGCCGGCACGTCTGCGTGTGTGACGCGTGTGCTACCTGAAACACAGACAAGACCAACGTAGCTCCTATCCAGGTCCCAGTAACAGACTAACGTGTTGGTCAGAAATCTCTGAACTTGACTTACGGAACACATTTATGTCCTATGGAAACTGTACAGGTTGATGATTTACATTCTTGAATGTGACTTTTGTTTGTGATGCATATGTTTATATTTATGACCCAATTACTTAATTTAATCAGCAAATACAACAAATATATCAGTAGAATGAAGCTAGTGGGTTGACCAACACAGAGTTCCTGCCAGTGAGTTCTGCTACTGCGTTAAGCTGCTGTTGTTCTTCTCTCAGCAGAAGTAGCTTCAGCAACAGTCCGACAGCCGTGTCTCTCACAGTGGGCAAGCACGTCTCAAACAACAACAGTAGATGTTAAAACAGCCTGTATAGCTGCTCTCCTTCTAATCAGTGTGCTTGACTTCTTGATTTTGACCCACTTGTTTGCAGTCCCTGCAGCTTAGTGTTGAAGAGGACCAAGTGGTAACATAAGGTTATAACAGCAGGCATGGGCTGTCCTGTTGATCGCTCTTCGATAATATAAATATAATCCCTCTTCTGTGGTTCCCAGCAAGCTTGGTTCTTGCTGCTATAATCAAATCAAATCAAATTTATTTGTATAGCCCTTTTTACACGCAAGCATGTCACAGAGGGCTTCACATATGCCCATAGAACTGCCCCTCAACCAACCTAAACCCTCAAGGAAGACAAGGAAAAACTCCCAAAAAACTCTCAACAGGAGAAAAAAAATGGAAGAAACCTTGGGAGGAGCAATTCAGAGAGGGATCCCCTCCTCCAGAGACGGTTGGTGGGAGAGAGGAGCAGAACACAGGCTAAACATAGTCATACAGTGTCGATGGGTTTTTAAAACACCAAAATCCATTATTCAACTTTATAGATGTAGGACAGGACCGGGAGACTCGCGACCAGGTCCAGCGTTGGCTGACCGACGACCAGGCAGGTGCTGACAACTCAAACCCCCCACACCACAAGGGATGTGTGTGGGGGGGACAGAGAGAGGAGAGCAGGGATAATGTGACCTTGTCATAGCCTCAAGGACAATTCCAACTTCAGGTCAGATGTAACAATTATCTCACAAGATCTCTGATTCCCTAGAGGTAAATGACAAGGATGAACGAAAGTGATAGCTGACATACAAGCAGGCGGCGGAAGCAAAAATAATATAACTGTCAACCAGGGAATCTTTTGTTTGTGATTCTGCCGACATTCTTTCTGATCTCAACATAAATAATTCAACTGCGCTCAATGCATTTCTTTTACATACATTAATGAACACTTGTCTGATTTTTCATAAAGCTTTTTCAAAGCCCCACTGTAAGCTCATTTTAAGAAACAAATGACGTTGCTTCTAAGACTGGTATTAGGCAATATTAATGTGAATAATCCACTGCTTTACCAAATGAAAAGAATGCTTGCAATTTTAAACCCTTTATTGAAGAAAAAACTTTATACAAAGTTTTAGATCTTTTTGAAAAAATGTAAACCAGGCTTCGTGAACAAAGTAAAAATAAAAGTCTAGCATTCTAGCAATTTGAGAAGTCAAACTGGCCTGGGTTGTTTGGAGTGACTACCTCAGTAACAACAGGTAGATAACAGCAGAGGGCCAGGGGTGATAACAGCAGAGGGCCAGGGGTGATAACAGCAGAGGGCCAGGGGTGATAACAGCAGAGGGCCAGGGGTGATAACAGCACAGGGCCAGGGGTGATAACAGCAGAGGGCCAGGGGTGATAACAGCAGAGGGCCAGGGGTGATAACAGCAGAGGGCCAGGGGTGATAACAGCAGAGGGCCAGGAGTGATAACAGCAGAGGGCCAGGGGCGAGGTGGGCCTCCAGGAAGGCAGGGCTGTAGCGGGGTTTGCTCGTTTAAGATTAGCAATACTTAATTTATAATAAAGTATGTAGTTCTTGGGGGCACCACCTCTTATTTGTTAAAGGGACAGAGGAAACCTTATTGAATAATAGCCTTCGTAATAATCAGTCCAATCTTAAGTAGTGAATTTCTATGAAAGTAGAGCAGATCAGATAACGTGAGGGATAACGCGAGTATTATAAACAATGATTTATTTAAGGAAATTTAATTATAATGAACAAATACCAGAGAAGTTATAGGTTAGTTGAAAGTGAGTTGAGTTGAACTGTATAAAGTAGGTCCTAAACTATGATGAGGGTTGGTACAAGATGGTAGGTTGAGAGCGCGTGGGGAGGGGGAAGGGAGAGAGAGAGAGAGAGATAGGCTTCTGGAGAACAATGGGAGAGTATGTTAACTAATCCTAACGAAAGTTAGGTTAAATCATTTGCAAACTAAAATCAAACGTTTAAATCACAATATGCCAATGTTCACAAGTAAGAAATGTAGCAATATCGCAGTTACTGTTGTCAGTTTGAAGAAGACGAGTCAAAGTTCCGTTGGTCGTTGTCAAACGGTTAGAGCAAAGGAATCTTTCGTTCAAGTTCCTAGTGGTCCAGTGAGTTGCTGATTGAGAAGGATAGGTCAGATGTGTCGCGAACACTTCCGGTGAATCCTTGCGAAAAAGCCAGGATTGCTTGTGCGTCAAGGTTTTATAATCCTTGAGAATCCTTGGTCAGTTACTCCCACCTGGGCGTCCATCCTGAGATTGACGTATGGGTGTGAAGTGGTTGATAACTTTTCAGAGTTCAGCTATTTCAAATGTCCATGTATTGCTTATACTTCGAAATATAACAATACAACATTAATAAGTGGTTTAGTTTGTAGATTAGAATCATTTTGATATCAAGATTGACTGATTTATCATAACAGGAAAGGAAGTTACATTAAAACATCAAATTATATCAACACAGCATTAAAGGGAAAGCATACATTATAACACATCAACTACTGTCATTGAAATAGTGTCCATGAGCCATGTAGTCCTTGAGAATATGTTTGTAAATCCAGAAATGTTAGTTCTTCCTTAAAATCCTTTGTCTCCATACTGTAAGGCCATTTTGGTCTATCTTCTGACCCCATGCTGGGCCAGAAGCTTTGAAGCTCCTGCTCTGGAGATAAGGACAAGGGGGGAAACCCCCTTTCTCCTTGTCGGGGGTAGGGGAAAGGTGTGATGGTACGTGGTTTGTCTGTTGGCTCTGCTACAGGGCGAAGGAGCAGGGTGGCTGCCAACTCAAGGGAGTCATTATCGGATCCAGGAGAAAGAAAGTAGAAATAACCTAATTGGCTGACCTTTATCGACTGGTTCTGAGGAGAAACAGGCCGGCACGTGCTTTCCCTCGTTACTGCCGCATAATTAACAGAGATCGATCAGGCTGCTGTTTTCTCTGCCTTGATGTAGGCGAGCGAGGGGAGTGAGGCCTGTCGTGCGACGTGACACCAGATGAATACACAACCTGTCCGCTCAGGGGCCACGCGCAGAGAGGACATCAGCGTCCGCTCAGGGGCCACGCGCAGAGAGGACATCAGTGTCCGCTCAGGGGCCACGCGCAGAGAGGACATCAGTGTCCGCTCAGGGGCCACGCGCAGAGAGGACATCAGTGTCCGCTCAGGGGCCACGCGCAGAGAGGACATCAGTGTCCGCTCAGGGGCCACGCGCAGAGAGGACATCAGTGTCCGCTCAGGGGCCACGCGCAGAGAGGACATCAGTGTCCGCTCAGGGGCCACGCGCAGAGAGGACATCAGTGTCCGCTCAGGGGCCACGCGCAGAGAGGACATCAGTGTCCGCTCAGGGGCCACGCGCAGAGAGGACATCAGTGTCCGCTCAGGGGCCACGCGCAGAGAGGACATCAGTGTCCGCTCAGGGGCCACGCGCAGAGAGGACATCAGTGTCCGCTCAGGGGCCACGCGCAGAGAGGACATCAGTGTCCGCTCAGGGGCCACGCGCAGAGAGGACATCAGTGTCCGCTCAGGGGCCACGCGCAGAGAGGACATCAGTGTCCGCTCAGGGGCCACGCGCAGAGAGGACATCAAGGAGCACCATTGCTCACCATTCATGCTCGTTCAGATTGGACAGATTGCTTTAAATGTCAGTCCAAACTGAAATTGACAAACATTATTTAGATATCTATGCTGTTGTACACTGTATTGACTGTTATGTGGTCCATTGTTAAACGTGTCTCATCACTGTCAGATCACTTTTGATAAAAAACTGTTAGGCCTACGTGACAATGTCACACCTTAGTCATGGGTGAAAACCACATGCATTGTTATTTTTAAACTAGTTTTAATTAGAAATTAGATAATTACAACAAGGCTAACCCTAACCCTATTTTCAAAGCACAAATATCATGCTTTGAAAATAGTACAATACTACAATCACAGTCATATTTGACACTTTTCTGGAGAATGATGTTGTTCACCTTGGGAATCATACTGAATTCCTAACAGAAGCAAGGCAGAGGTATTCTGTAAATCTCCCTTGTAAACACAAACCAGCCTGTCCACAGTGGAGACTTGTTAGATTGAGTCATGTGGGGAATACAGAAGGCACAATGTAAGCTCCAAACCTCTTCAGTAGTTCTGCATAAGCCTTATCATGCGTGAGCCTTCCAACCTGATCCTGCAGCCTCCACCTGAAGGAGACCAGGTCTTTGTTCATTCTGGGGGCTCCTCTTCCTACCCTGTCTGGTCTCAGATCATTCTGGGGGCTCCTCTTCCTACCCTGTCTGGTCTCAGATGCTTTGCATAAAGGTCACAGGGTCACAGAGACAGCCGGAGAGCAGCTTCTGACATTTCAGTCCTGTCAAAACACTCTCTCTCCTCACATCTCCCTCAACATTCCCTCCTCTGTCTGCCCCCCTGTAGGGATTCAGAAGGCCTAACAGCTTCAGCCGCTGTTTCATCTCTATTTATACTTTCTCACAATTAGCATTGTGATGTTCAATGCGCCTTGTGTGAATAATTAGTGTGTTTTTAAAGAGAGCACTACCTTGCCCGGGAAAATCTTTCTCACAGATGTTGTCCCCTAGGAAGCTTACTCATTCAGTCTGAGATTTATGAAGCACAATTATCACTGTATTTTGTAATCCTGTATGTTGTCTTGTCATTAACTGCACCTGACAGTGCATTCTGCTAGGGAAAATGTATGCTGTATTTTATTAAGTCAGTAAAATATGCATTATTATAAAGGGCCCAGGTCTTGTTTTCAGATACAATACAGGAGAATACATGTACACAGACTGAACACGGAAACCTTAAAGCTATGTATGTGTACACTGTGTGTATTTGAGAGTGCATCCTTGCAACGCGTGTGTGTGCTTTACGTGTGCGTGTGTGAACTGTGCAGTTCTGTGAAGCTGCTTTGATACTCTTTTCCTGGTCCTTGGTCAGGATCAGAGGGGATTTACCAGGGCTCTGCTGGCTGCTCCACCAGGGGGAGAGGGCTCTGCTGGCTGCCCTGCCAGGGGGAGAGGGCTCTGCTGGCTGCCCTGCCAGGGGGAGAGGGCTCTGCTGGCTGCTCCACCAGGGGGAGAGGGCTCTGCTGGCTGCTCCACCAGGGGGAGAGGGCTCTGCTGGCTGCCCTGCCAGGGGGAGAGGGCTCTGCTGGCTGCCCTGCCAGGGGGAGAGGGCTCTGCTAGCTGCTCCACCAGGGGGAGAGGGCTCTGCTGGCTGCCCTGCCAGGGGGAGAGGGCTCTGCTGGCTGCTCCACCAGGGGGAGAGGGCTCTGCTGGCTGCTCCACCAGGGGGAGAGGGCTCTGCTGGCTGCCCTGCCAGGGGGAGAGGGCTCTGCTGGCTGCTCCACCAGGGGGAGAGGGCTCTGCTGGCTGCTCCACCAGGGGGAGAGGGCTCTGCTGGCTGCTCCACCAGGGGGAGAGGGCTCTGCTGGCTGCCCTGCCAGGGGGAGAGGGCTCTGCTGGCTGCTCCACCAGGGGGAGAGGGCTCTGCTGGCTGCTCCACCAGGGGGAGAGGGCTCTGCTGGCTGCCCTGCCAGGGGGAGAGGGTTCTTTGATGTGAGGGCTCGCCAGGGGCCCAGACCTCTCCACCTGCTGGCCTCCATACAGCCTCCACCCAGACCTCCCCATCTGCTGGCTCATTCCCTCCATCTCCTCCCACACCAAAATGTCATCATCCAGTCAATAGTTTGGTCTGTAACTGGTCTTGGTAGTGGATTATAAAAATGTATTATGATATATACCTGGTATCTAGTCCCATGGGCACATGTTCTTCGATTGCACGATTAGGAACAAAACTAAAGTCTCATTTGAATTATGTCAATATTGTGATGTTGTGGAAAGCATTTCCTCTATTGTTGTTGATGATCTGGTGTCTTCTGGGGTGTTATAAAGCAGGCCAGGATATTAACTTGAAAGCGTTGCACATTTATAATGGTGCTGTTTAGCATAACAGGCAGTATTTGAAACGATTCTTGTACATCAGCCGATCATTTCTCTTGTCTTTTTGACTCTTCTGGATTTGAAACAAAACAGACCACCACATCAATATAGCAAATTGGGCAGATTTAAGTGGTTATTGATGGAAAGGAACCATGCACGGGAAAATGCACCAAAATGCTCCAGAACAAAAACAGCCTGCTTTCTCTCAGTGGCTTCCGTCTCCTAATGGCTGGTTTGAATTAGACAGCAGACAGTGAAACCAAGAGCCAACCTGAGATTTATGAAAGCAACGTTTTCCTGAATAACGAGGAAACTGAGGAACATGACTTCACTGCTGTAATTTCACCCAGGAGACACAAAGATACACACACATGCTGGGCTGATGAAGCCCTGAGGATGCAGCCTGCAGCATGGAGTTCCTGTGATAAAGATCTGGAATTGGACTGGATTTGGAGAGTCAAAGGTTGAGGGTCTCTTCATCTAGTGCTAGGAAGGAGCCAGGCTCAGAGGTCAGAGATCATTCATTTATGACACGGCTGATAAGCCATGACAGATTGTGGCAGGGTTACCCTTTAGGCTGTGCTGGACTTGTTGCTGGTGTAGATGTGAGAGAGTTAAGCGCAACCATATGGTCGAAGCAAGCAAGTACGTACACACAAACACACAGACACACACACGCACATACAGACATACACAGGCACACACATATCCATACCCAAACACACTCCCAGATACACCCCCCCCCACACACACACCCATGCGTACTGGGACTGGTAAAAGTCTGTGAGGCCGGGCTGGGGTCCCGGTGTGGTCCTGGGGGAGGCTGTGAGGCAAGGAGCCCTGGACAGGCGTGTTATTCTCACGTCACATGTTTCCTTCACATGTAAATCACACGCCTCCTGTGTTCCCAGGGAGAGGAAGAGGTAAGGGGAATGGAAAGTTCCAAAGGAGAGGAGAGTGGGTGATTGGGGTAGAGATGGAGAGAGAAGAAATGGGTTACAGGTTGACAGGGATAGTATAGCAACTGGAAAAGAATAAGTGGCCTTAAAAATAAAAAAATGTTTTTTGAGTGCTCTCCGAGACTCTTCATTACAACAGAACATAAAGTTTTTTCTGAATGTTGTTTTCTTTCTATAGCAAACTATTATGCACATTTTCACATTTCCAACTTTGCACAATTCTGCATTAATTCATCTTACAGTAAGCACTCCTCAGGTTTAATATGTGACGTGTTCTACCTACTGTAAGGTACACTAGTGTAAAAACAGAAAACTTGGGACCCTGGACTGAATGTTTGAAATCGTAGTTCTGAAGAGACCTGCTTGCTCTCATTTTGTATTTGGTACTGCAGCTGTAAATACATTTACATTTACATTTATTCATTTAGCAGACGCTTTTATCCAAAGCGACTTCCAAGAGAGAGTTTACAAAGTGCATAGGTCACTGATAATAACAACGAGATAGCCACAAAAACATTGCGAGCAGCCAAAACATGAAGCACACATTGTGAACAACCAAAGTAAGTGCCAAAGGGAAGAACCATAAGAGCATATAGTTAAACAAGTTACAATTAAACAACATGAACCGCTATAAGTGCAAGTGTAAACAATTTAAATCAGTTACCACTAACCACAAGAGCAACAAGTCTCTAAGCAAGTACACAGTACATCAGATAAGCTTGTTTTTCTTTTCAATGATATGTGTATTTATGTGTATATAATAACGGTGTGTTTGAGCATGTGTGGTTGTGGCCCCCCACCCAACGCAAAACAGATGTTTTGCGTTGCACAAACGTTGCACAAACGGAGCACAAACGATTGAGACTATTTTGACAATGTTTTGTGTTGGGTGGGGGGCCAATTTCACTCAGGTCTTTATTTGAGGGTATAAATAGTTTTCTTCCTTTACCATTGATCCCCTGGGATCAATAGACTTTTTGGTGAAATAACGGTTTTGCTTATTTGAGTTTCATGGGATCATTATTCATATCATTATATAGCATATCTAAATGTCATGTTTTTATGTTGCATTAAAACACAGTTTGAAAGCAAAAGTAAACAGCTCACTGTAAGTGACAAAGATAAATGTGACATTATGTGACTGATCTCTCCGGTCACTCCAGATCAGTTTGATCGTTTCAGGTTTAATGCTGCACAGCTAGAGAGGGAGCCAATACAAATTACATCTGGAAAATATCTGATATACTGGCTGATATCCATGATGGATACAACCCTACATCCTGATACCTTATCATCTTGTCTGACCTTTGACCTACTGTAGTATGTAAAGATACAGCAAATCATCACTAATATACACTAGCAGATATCCTTTGACTTGCTTTATTAGTCCAGGGACATGACTTTTCACCTCGCTCCCTCCTAGCTGGAGCAGCAGGGCTGTTGTTCTGGATGGTCCAGATGGTCTCAGTCTCAACACTGTCCTGACAGGGGGCGTGGCCTCAGATCACAACCTATCAGCACGCTGCACAACCAGAAAACATCCGACACACTAGACAGGGGCTCTTGAGTGTGTTTAGCATAGTGGGTACTTTCTTTTGTATGGACCTTCTTAAAACCTGCTGTGTATGTCAGAAACACAAACAGTAGTGAGGACTACCACAGCTTGACCTGATGAACATGAGATCATCATGCATTTACTTTTATTCTGTCTTGAAAGAGACACATACGATGTGTCTAAACCAGATCCAGCCTGCCTGCTCCGAGGCCGTGAGAACAACACCATGGCCATTAACCCAGGGGGATTATGTTGTGTCAATGATTTGTCTTCCTTTGACGTTAGAAAAAGGCTCATTAAGGACATAAACACACGCTGCTACTTTAAATAGGTTAATTAAGACTGTATGATGGCAACACACGATGGCATGAAAGCAGTCTTTGTCACTAATTAAAATGTGTTTGGTCCCCCAGCCTCATAATCCCACCTCACCATCTTTCGTTTTACCGGCTCACAGCTGTCAATCAGTACCTGGAATAGCGGCACGCTATTCTGTGCAACAATAGGGCACGTTTCTGTGCAACTTCTTGACACATTGATTCTATACTAGGGCTCACAGGGTCATGTACGGATGTGATGTCGCGGCTCAAACTGCGAACAGTTCCAGTCCTGGAATGCTGGTTTTCCGTCTGTGGATCAGCCTACATGCTGTGTGTATCTACAAACTACTTCCGGTAAGCACTTCCTGCTTGAAGAGACCGAAAGATCATGTGTAGGAACACATGCAGGATATGTGCTGACATCACCAGCCTCGTCACACAGTCAAGAACATCCAACATCCAGGGTGGGGTCAAAGGACAAGTCACATCTCCTCATTTGTACCTTTTACAGGATGCAGACAGAGTTTAGCTGTTGCACCATCAGGCTCCCAGCTGCTGCCAGCGTCTCCAGGCAGGTCCACACACAGGCACAGCAGGCAGGTCCACACACAGGCACAGCAGGCAGGTCCACACACAGGCACAGCAGGCAAGTCCAAACACAGGGACAGCAGGGACAGGGACAGTAGGCAGGTTCACACACAGGCACAGCAGGTCCACACACAAGGACAGCAGGCAGGTCCACACACAGGGACAGCAGGCAGATCCACACACAGGGACAGCAGGCAGGTCCACACACAGGGACAGCAGGCAGATCCACACACAGGGACAGCAGGCAGGTCCATGCATAGGGGCAGCAGGTAGGTCCACACACAGGGACAGCAGGCAGGTCCACACACAGGGACAGCAGACAGGTCCACACACAGGGACAGCAGGCAGATCCACACACAGGGACAGCAGGCAGGTCCACACACAGGGACAGCAGGCAGATCCACACACAGGGACAGCAGGCAGGTCCATGCATAGGGGCAGCAGGTAGGTCCACACACAGGGACAGCAGGCAGGTCCACACACAGGCACAGCAGGCAGGTTCACACACAGGCACAGCAGGTCCACACACAGGGACAGCAGGCACAGGGACAGCAAGCAGGTTCACACACAGGGACAGCAGGCACAGGGACAGCAAGCAGGTTCACACACAGGGACAGCAGGCACAGGGACAGCAGGCAGGTTCACACACAGGAACAGCAGGCAGGTCCACACACAGGCACAGCAGGTCCACACACAGGGACAGCAGGCAGGTCCACACACAGGGACAGCAGGCAGGTCCACACACAGGGACAGCATCAGCAAACTGGACTGTATAAAACCCCTCACACATTAAGAGGGGGCAGGGATCATTCTTCAATCGATTGAAGAATTGAACACTTTTAGTTTGCATGGTACTTTGCTTAGTTTCCATGCACAACAGTTGATGCATATTAAATACTTCATAAATGCAAATCAATGGCTTTAAAACTTTTTCAAAGGCAGCCAAGAGAACATTTATATAAGATGTTAATGGAAAATACCTCAAACCTACTGTCTTGATCTCTTTCCCAGTGCACACAGTGAAAAGGCGCTTTTTGGCATTCCATATTTTCCACAAGATATTTTGAATAACAGTACCAGCCATATGCTCACCGAGAATGTAAGGAGTTTTCACTTTGCTGGGGGCTAAACGCCATCCAATATCAGCTCTGATCCAAAAGCATCAAGTCAATGCTAAGCCTCCTGGGTAGCATGCTGCTAATCACAGAGACACACTCACCCAGTGGCTCTGAGGGGAGGAGGCGCTCGTAGAAAAGGCCATGTAGAGCAAAGATAAGAGAAATGCCCTAGATGGTGTCACTCTGGGCTGCAGCCCTCCTGACGCTGTAAGGTTCTGCTGACTCTCAGGAAGACTGGAGGAGGCTGGTGTTGGGGAGCCAAACCCAGACACATGTTGGTTATCAAGGACTTGGCTTCAACATCGTTCCTTTATTATTTCTAGATGATATCAGAACCGATACAATGTTACAACAACATTATGATGACAGGCTAGCTAGCAGTTGATTAGCGATATCATTCCAGCTGTGTACATGACCTAGGGAATCATTTGCACTGATTTGTCCAGGTGTTAGACTGAAGAGGGGCAAGTCTGTGGGATAGATCAGAGCCTTTGAGTTGAAGAACCGGATCAATTTAGTAAACAAATCCTCAGTGTACCTGTACATACAAGCATCCTCCCCCGTTCCTAGGGTTAGGGATCCTGTTAGGCTTCACTTCAGAGCCCCACAAAAATCTACCCAGATTCATGTCTGGCGCATCACCTCTGTTCAACTGCTGTGATGAAGTCAATATAAGGGACAAAAATTAATCACAGAAAAATTATTAACCTATATTAACATTCATAAGCAAGGCAAATCTCTCACATTAATCATTGTAATCAGATTCTCCTTTGAATGCATGCCTTTTGTTTTATTTATTGTGTCCTTAACCTTTGTAATTATTTTTGCCATGAATTTGTTGTTGTGAAATTCCTCTCGACGTGCCCTAGTTCCCCTGCAGATAACCGTCTGATCACCGTCTGCATGGCTTTTCTTCTGAGAGAACAGTTTGTGACAGTCTTTGTGTTTTACTACAAATCTTCCACCCTCCTGATACCCATATTATTGTAAGAGTAATTTCTGAGCTGTTGTGTGGAATTGTGCCCCATGTGCAGTGGGGGTAGGGGGGTAGGAATGGAAGAGGTCAGGTGTTCTGGGTCACAAGCAGATGTCGAACGGCAAAAACAAAGAAGACTTTATTAACTGAACCAGGTTGTTATTCAGAGACATGAGTCTCAGAGATGAATGACAAAAACAAAGTCATTACCCTCCTTGCTCCTGGAATCATTTTAATAAGCGAATCCTGAGGAAGCTCTCGGCCACTAGCTGTGGAGGAAACGGAACGAGGGAACGAGCCTTGCTCAGAGATGAGAGAGCGGGAGAGCGAGCCTTGCTCAGAGAGGAGAGAGCGGGAGAGGGAGCCTTGCTCAGAGAGGAGAGAGCGGGAGAGCGAGCCTTGCTCAGAGAGGAGAGAGTGGGAGAGAGTGGGAGAGCGAGCCTTGCTCAGAGAGGAGAGAGCGGGAGAGAGTGGGAGAGAGCGGGAGAGGGAGCCTTGCTCAGAGAGGAGAGAGTGGGAGAGAGTGGGAGAGCGAGCCTTGCTCAGAGAGGAGAGAGCGGGAGCCTTGCTCAGAGAGGAGAGAGTGGGAGAGAGTGGGAGAGCGAGCCTTGCTCAGAGAGGAGAGAGTGGGAGAGAGTGGGAGAGCGAGCCTTGCTCAGAGAGGAGAGAGCGGGAGCCTTGCTCAGAGAGGAGAGAGTGGGAGAGAGCGGGAGAGCGAGCCTTGCTCAGAGAGGAGAGAGAGGCAGGGAACGCTGTGTTTGAGAGAATGACAGATAGATAGTTTGCAGCATTTTAATTGCCTGTAAAAATTTCATCTGGTGTCCCCTGGATGGGTTTGTCATTCTGAGGGAGCGTCGCCTCCCGGGGCGAGCCATGTCCTGTCTGTTGGGGGAGGGACAATAATGGAGTTGTGACCCAGAGAGAAATGGCACCGAAGGGAAGCGACTAGGAAGGTCAAAAACAAAATGTCTTTCAAACGATGGATGGCAAGCTAATGGTTCTACCAAAGGGACAATCCTAACGATCTTTCACAGCAATGATAGTTTGTGGGACATATTGAACATTATGTATTTATACGACAGGCAGACATAATCTTTTGGAAACCCTTCTGAAAAAGAGGTTAGTAAAGAGACATAAAGATGGCATATTATGGATGTAAAATTATTTCAACTCGACCCGCACCTTGCCATGCAAACTGATGTTATCTGTCTTGAGCAGATATAGGCGTTTGATTCATGTGTTTATTCAGTGCTCATGGCAAATCATGTATCTTGCTGTTACTTGTAAAATGTAAAGCCCTAATCTTACAATTATTTATCATCCTTTCTGTATCCCTGATAAAGATACTAGCTTTTAGAAAAAGACTTGCAAATGATTACTACATTATTAAGGAGACATGTGTATAAGGTTGATGGACTAAACCAGAAGTAATAGAAGGAAAATCCATCACATCACATAACACTCATTAGCATTGTGCATGTTACACTTCAACACTTCCATTAGCATTGTGCATGTTACACTTCAACACTTCCATTAGCATTGTGCATGTTACACTTCAACACTTCCATTAGCATTGTGCATGTTACACTTCAACACTGCCATTAGCATTGTGCATGTTACACTTCAACACTTCCATTAGCATTGTGCATGTTACACTTCAACACTTCCATTAGCATTGTGCATGTTACACTTCAACACTGCCATTAGCATTGTGCATGTTACACTTCAACACTTCCATTAGCATTGTGCGTGTTACACTTCAACACTTCCATTAGCATTGTGCATGTTACATTTCAACACTTCCAAGTATTTTATTTGGTGACTCGTTGTGTTATATGACAGTGAAAACTGCACAGGAAGGTAAATAATGTATCCATAAATAGCTAATAAGGTCATGTTATTGCATTTTGGGATTCAACCCTACTTACTTCAAGTAGCCTGAGCTACAGTCAGAGAGAAACAAAACAACAGTGTTTCCATCTGTAGAAGGTAATGCACTTTCAAAAAGTGTCTTACTCGCCATTGAATTAATTTGCCAGTATCTCAAGCCTGGAGGACCATTTAGCAAATCCTCTTTTGATTCTAAGTAGCTTCTTAATGCATCGGCCCCATTGTGGACCCGCCATTTTCAATTAATCCCTTTGCATTATGCATGATTACATTAAATAATCCAATGAATTGATATGGAGTCTCTGGCTGGGAGAAGACTGTGTTAATAGATATAAGATGGAGTTACAGCGTCCTGGGTGAATTCATTACTACACTCAGCGTGGAGGAGGTACAACACCACTCACAGTTGTGTGAGCGTCCATTTTCTGTCATTTTTCTGTGGTAAGAGGTCAGTTCTGTGGGATGGCAGGTAGAGAGGGGCTTGTGGTTTGGTATTTATTCACCGGAAAAGTTTATTCAACTGTAAGAGATTCCTTAGAATAAATGTTTCTACTTTGTAATTGTGTGGCTGATTCTGTGGCCTCCTTTAGATAGCTACAGCTGTCCACTGTGTTTAAACATTCCTAATCTGCTAATATGGACAACAACAGTAATCTGCTAATATGGACAACAACAGTCAAGCGTTTCCCTCAGATGTTTTTCTGTCACGAGTTAAGTAGCCAATCTTCTGAATTCAGAACGTTAACATTGTTTATGGAATGTTAAAGTGTTGAGGCTCATCTTTATAGAGACAGTCATAGTGAGACAGTCATAGTGAGACAGTCATAGTGAGACAGTCATAGTGAGACAGTCATAGTGAGACAGTCATAGTGAGACAGTCATAGTGAGACAGTCATAGTGAGACAGTCTTAGTGAGACAGTCATAGTGAGACAGTCATAGTCTGGCAGGTGGGTGGATGTCGGGTGCATACAGAGCAGGGTCAGCTACGTCCTTTTCCATGACTGACTCTGCCTGCTAGCATCCCCCAGGACCCCCTAGCACTGTTGTCTTGGTTACTATGAGTGGCATCATTAGCATGGATCACAACTGATGAACAGAGTGAGGGGAGAGAGGGATGAGGGGAGGGAGAGAGAGGAGCGGAAAAGAGGGCAAAGAGAGAAAGACAGAGAAGGAACAGGGTGAGAAAGAGGGAGAGAAAGAGAGAGGGAAGAGGAAGGAGGTAAGAGCGTGCTGGTCCTACAGAGTCTGCTACAGAGTTTCTCCTCCAGCCTCCAGGCCATGTGAGTCAGCTCTCCTCCTGTCTCTCCTCTCATTACACTGCTCCCCACCACTCTCCCAGCTGCAGACTCCCTCCTCTTATACTTGAGCTGTTAGGGCCCATTTCCGTCAAGGAACCAGTCGCTAGCTGCAGCTCTGGACAGTCTGCCAGGCTAACCGCCCTCTGGTAGAACGCCTTGGTGCTGTGGCTATACTGAGGCATGAGCAGGAGAACGCCTTGGTGCTGTGGCTATACTGAGGCATGAGCAGGAGAACGCCTTGGTGCTGTGGCTATACTGAGGCATGAGCAGGACTGAAACAATGTTGAAAGTGAGCGGTGAGTCCTTCTGGCAAAGTTCCGATTGATGAAGAAGGAGGATTAGGATGGTTTAGTGAAATGACTGGGAATCTATCAGATACAGTCTAATGACTGTATCTGAGGTTAGTTTAATGTGATTCGTGGTGATTTGAGGGAGAGGACGGGCATGCTATAACTCAACCAAGCTGAACTGTTTTGTGACTGCAGGGCAGCTTTTTGTAAAACCTGAATGGAATGTGGACAAACACACAGACCATTCCTCTCATACTCAGAAGCCCCTCAAGGCAGAGGTTGTCAAAGGAATTGAAAATGCTTACAATAGGACTAGCATTTATGAGAGCTGTACTGTACTGTGTGTAAAATCTGTGGCTTTAGCACAGAAACACATTCACTAATGGACGAGCCATTGGACCAGGTTTAAAGGCTGCTCAACCATGACAGTTTTGTTGGCCTGCTCTGGGAGTTATGAGGAGTTATTAGGAAATCATATAAATTGCATCAGCACGCAATACTCAACAGCATGATTTGTTGCCCCAGAGAGCACAAATGCAAAAAAATATTTATTTGACCAGACTTGCAACATAATTTTGCTTTTTGTGAAAATAATATTTAAAGCCACAAGTAAACATCCACTGAAGCAATTGGTGGAGGTTTCATTTGTTTGTCTTGTCTCTGTTTCCATCCAGTCTCCCGGCCATCCATCCACGGCTTTAATAACCTGTCGGTTTAAGTTTATTCATCCATCCATCTGTCCTGACACAGAAGGACTCACTTGTTTGTAGGCTGATTCATGGCTTGGAGTGTGACTGAGAGTGTCCTCATGACGGAAGCAGCTTGTACTCCAGAGGAGGGTGTGTGTGTACTAGTCTGTACAAGTCTGCCATGGACTGTGTTAACAACATTGTTTTAAGGACACAGTGCCCTTTACATTCTCCTTACATCCGCTCTGCCGGTCCATCAATAACTCAATAATAAAAATGTGTATTTATTTTAGCAGACAAATACACGTTAAAATACACAAAAACACTCCCACAATTCACTGATTAGTCACCTAAACGGAGGGACAAAATAGCTCCTGTGACGACAGAATAATTACTCCACAGTTTTACAGACACACACCTTAGTGGTACCCTTCTGCTCAAACATTAATAATAATGATAACGTTAATAAATGGAAGTGAATGAAATGGGCCCTCAGGAGCGGGGTTTGATTGTGTGTAATGAATTCTGTGGCGTTAGCGATTGTTCTGGGTAATGAAAAGGGAGATGACAGCGGAGCGGCAGAGAAGAGAGATTAATAGATCACATGGAACTGAACTCACTTTTTTGAGTTTTAATGAGCTGTCAGCTGTGTTCCAGAACCATAGTTTGACTGAACTCAAACTTTGCATTCAGTTGTGGGGTTGAAAACAGTGGGAGGGTTAGAGTTGGAGCTGGTGGAGGGAGGAGCTGGGAAATGTTGCTGGTGGAGGGAGTTGGGTTTTAGTAATGGTCCCCAGGTTGTGGAATACAGATCATTGTTGGAGTAAACCTAACCCTGAACACACAAACCATGAGCTTTTTCCCATTCAAACACTTTTTACTAAAGTGATCAAATAAAGTCAGACATTTGATAAATATATTCACATCAATTGTCCATTTCCTCAGACTAACATATAGTAATTTCTGCCATGGAAAAGCCACAAGCGTCTCGTTGGTGATTGAATTCCAACCCCAGAGACTCTCTAAGGCCTGGGTCCAACCCCAGAGACTCTCTAAGGCCTGGGTCCAACCCCGCGGTCAACGGTCATGGTTCAGACGCCAGGATGGATGTCAGTCTGAACCAGACGGTTCTGTTTGACCTTCACCAGCCACCGTCTCTATTCCAGCGGACCAGGTGTAAGAGGAGACGTCCCTTCAGACAAGGGCGAGGGCTAAACTCATCATTCATGTGATGTAATTCATCCCCGTGTCGTCCAAGACAGACCTAATTAAACCAGGACCTCTTCTCACAGGGAGGGTAACGAAGAGGAGCCCTTCTCCTGCCAGAGATCACCAGAGAAATCTGCATCTTCAACCAGTTTATCTGAACACCCTCAAGTAGTCTCCTCACTTTCATAGAAACGGTGTCGACCTTTTTAGTTGATCCCTTATTCATGTTGCTGTGTCCTCGTATCTTCATCCTACTAATGTGTTCTTACCTTGTTCCTTCCTGATTTAGAGTGGGCTGTTATCTCATGACCAGCCTGGCAGCCCACAGCAGTGCCAGGATGGGTCAGTAGGGGACACAAAGTTACTTTTGTGTGTTTTAGTTACTGAATCATAATCATTTACTGCTAAATCCCCGCTGTGAGATCAATAACTTTCTTTTCCGGAGCAAGTGGGAAGTGAAGAGGATGGTGGCACATTTCACAGAAACCTGCGTCAGCAGCAAACCAACCCAGCCAATAAATATGACTTTCATCTGTCACTAACTATAGACTGTGAGTTGAGATCTGAGAAATAGATTCACACTTACTCATTGTTTTGCTAACTGAATCTTTGTGGGAATTCAATATCCTGCATAGCGCTCTCACAGATGATCCTGTCTTCACGTTCTGAGATGGTCAGGAAAGACTTGATGTGCTTCACAGGTTTGTTTTCCTCAGAAACAAATACTGTTGTCCTCCTGGGATCTGAAGCTCTTAATAGCAGCCGTTAGGCATTAGGACTTGATGAAAACTATGATTACCATCATAGCACTTGGCCAGGGCCAAGTACCCTGGAGCAGAGAGGAGGACTGTTACTCAGAACAACCGTTGTGAGAGGAGATTTCTCCAGAACAACTTTACTTAACCGCTAAGAGCCTCACTACGAGCATGTGTCTACGGTACAGGTGTAATACCCATCGCACAGATAAATACATATTCATGAATAATATTTACAGCTGTTTGGGAATTCAAACATTTTGATGATAACAGGCCAGAGATATGGGAAGGAGAATGGTCTGTTCTGCATGTCTTTATTGGGGTTCTTTGCGGAGGAACCTCATGTGAGCACAGGGAGAACATGCCAACTCCACACAGACAGGCCCAGGAGACACCTGAGCACAGAACAGTTCCCCTTTTAGGAATCGAACCCAGAACTTTCTTGCTGTGATGCAAGTGAGCAAGACACTCTGCCAACCATTGTGCAGTAGGGTACAACGCCAGCGTGTACGTTGGACAGACATCATGGGTGTCCCTCACCGTACACAGAGGAGGGGTGCTCAATTTTGTTTACCCCGGTCTGTAAAATAAATGGACAATTAGTCCAGATTGAGTAAGAGATTAGTGTTTTCAGGGATTACTTGAGCTGATAATTGTTATTTGGCAGCAACATGGAGTGGAGACCAGTTTTTGTGAGCCTTTTGGATTATCCGCTCCGGAAATGCCAAGAGACTAATTGGTGGTTCATCATCTTCTCTGAGCAGCTTCTTAAGTTTGTTTGTGTTTGTTTGTGTCCTTGTTCAATCGTCCAAGTAGCAGACTTGCCCTGCCTGCTGGAAAAGCCCAAGTATCACACATGCAGGGCAGGGCAGGGCAGGACAGGACAGAGCAGGGCAGGGCACAGAAGGGCAGGACAGGGCAGGGCAGGGCACAGAAGGGCATAGCAGGGCAGAGCAGGGCAGAGGAGGGAGGGAGGGGGAGTTAACAGCTAGCAGGGGTCAGATGGCTGAGCGGTTAGGGAATCAAGCTACTAATCAGAAGGTTGCCGGTTTGATTCACGGCCGTGCCAATTGTCGTTGTGTCCTTGGGCAAGGCACTTCACCCTACTTTCCTCGGGGGAATGTCCCTGTACTTACTGTAAGTTGCTCTGGATAAGAGCGTCTGCTAAATGACTAAATGTAATGTAAATGTAGCAGGTTGTTTGGATGTATTTATTCAATGAGGCATTGGCATAATCACACAGGAATCACAAAACAATGTGTTTCCAGCTGCGATCAGTGTTTTTATCACACTAGATTTTCTTCTTTTTTTTGCTACACAAATACTGCACACGGTGCGGTGATCTCATGCTGGGTCACATGATCACATGGTCACATGGTCACATGGTCACATGATCACATGGTCACATGGTCACATGGATCACCGCACCAGCGAACAGTGGGTGATCAAAGACAAAAACTGTTCTTTCAATCGTACTGAAAACCCCCTGAATCAGAGGTAGCCATGGAAATTGTGGCAGGGATGTTGTATTTAATTGAGCGGGCAGTGAGGGCAAGGTAGGTGGTCGTGGTGCAGGCAAGCAGGATCATGGTGCAGGCAAGCAGGATCATGGTGCAGGCAAGCAGGATCATGGTGCAGGCAAGCAGGATCATGGTGCAGGCAAGCAGGATCATGGTGCAGGCAAGCAGGATCATGGTGCAGGCAAGCAGGATCATGGTGCAGGCAAGCAGGATCATGGTGCAGGCAAGCAGGATCATGGTGCAGGCAAGCAGGATCATGGTGCAGGCAAGCAGGATCATGGTGCAGGCAAGCAGGATCATGGTGCAGGCTCTGACATACAGCCACAGGGGGGAGGGGAGGGTGGGGGGTTGAGTTGGGGGCATTATTCATCCCAGATGGGCAGGGAGAACACTGCTGAGCACACACACACATACACACACAAACACACATACACACACAAAATTACACAAACATTAAACCCAGATGGAGAGCGGGACACCCGTCTGTACTGATGCGCGTCATGTTTCCAGGTCTGGCTGGGGCTGGAGGCTGAGAGGTGAAGAAGGTCTGAGAGATGCTGTTACCAGCACCAGGGTTAGGGTCATCACCACCTGGGTGGAGGTGCTGGGGTCATAAAGACCTATGTCAAAGGAAGGAGGGTGGTATGCTTTTATTATCATTGCAATGGTAAAACAAGTATTTGTAAGTAACTATTACCTAAGAAGAGACTGGTTGGATACAATTTATTCAGAGAGACAAGTGTGCTAAGTATTTATAATTACAATCCATGGTACATGGTAGAGAAAGAAGGAGCGCATAAGGTAAGGTGCATATATAATAAAAGGAATATATAAATATAATATATAAAGTTAATACATTTTTTAAGTATTTTGAGGGAGGTTAGGGTTAGGGTTAGCTACCTCGTTAGGGAGGACGCCTGAAGCGCCACTCATGTTCAAAACTAGACAGACAAGATTATGTTTTCATTAACACACAATAAAACCTTGGCTGTGGTGAGCTTGGAAGGTTACAATTAAGGAGTTTTGATCAGAAATGTAAAGTATATTTTCTTTTCCCCAACCAACGACACAGAAAAGTCACAGCCACACAAATCACCTTGATATTAAACATACAACAAATATTTGCCTGCACTCCAAGTATGTGTGAACAGCACTAGCTATGACTGACACACTCACATAGCAGCAGCTTTATGTGTGAACAGCACTAGCTATGACTGACACACTCACATAGCAGCAGCTTTATGTGTGAACAGCATTAGCTATGACTGACACACTCACATAGCAGCAGCTTTATGTGTGAACAGCACTAGCTATGACTGACACACTCACATAGCAGAAGCTTTATGTGTGAACAGCACTAGCTATGACTGACACACTCACATAGCAGCAGCTTTCTCCCTTGTTACCGTGGAGAGGTTGTAACCATGAGTATGACTCTGAAGTCCCATAGCAACAGAGTCCTATATTCAGGGAGGGAGGATCTCTCACTAAAGTGTTGCTCTTGTGGAAGTTCCTGTAGAAATCTGGTAGCTTTTGGGATCAGCAGTTTTGTCTGTCACCACAGTGTCTAGTTAGTGTCAGGCTAAAACCAATGAGAACCCATGGGAGTAAACAGATTTTAGGATTGTTCACCTCTTTTGTAATTGTTTTCTTTTGTTCATATAATTGGAGTACTGTACCTTGAGATGGCCTAAATCAGTATTTTGTTTTTGCCGGTGCCCTTTGAAGATATGAGGCATCGGCAGTTGTAAACAACCATTGTTCTCAATGTTGTAATGCCCTTGTGTGGATGTGACTGTGTTGCTGTATACTATAAGAAGCCTTGCTGTGCCAGAAGAAAGATTCTGTTGTAGCTCCCTCCCTCCGCCATCAACACAATCCCAGCACTGTGTCATTTACCCCCCAACGCTCACCCCACAAAATCTAGAAGCTCTCGGAATCTGCATCACACACTCTCAAATGTTCCTCCGATGGCTCCGGTCGTCCAGACATAGGCCTGGGGGCTGGTGCATTAAGAAGTACAAGGGGAGAAACAGGGAGAACCGGGGAGGATCCAGGGAGAACCAGGGAGGAACCAGGGAGGACCAGGGAGAACCAGGGAGGACCAGGGAGGACCAGGGAGAACCAGGGAGGACCAGGGAGAACCAGGGAGAACCAGGGAGAACCAGGGAGGACCAGGGAGGACCAGGGAGGACCAGGGAGGACCAGGGAGAACCAGGGAGAACCAGGGAGAACCAGGGAGGACCAGGGAGGACCAGGGAGGACCAGGGAGGACCAGGGAGGACCAGGGAGGACCAGGGAGAACCAGGGAGAACCAGGGAGAACCAGGGAGGACCAGGGAGAACCAGGGAGGAACCAGGGAGGACCAGGGAGAACCAGGGAGGACCAGGGAGGACCAGGGAGGACCAGGGAGAACCAGGGAGAACCAGGGAGGACCAGGGAGGACCAGGGAGGACCAGGGAGGACCAGGGAGGACCAGGGAGGACCAGGGAGAACCAGGGAGAACCAGGGAGGACCAGGGAGAACCAGGGAGGAACCAGGGAGGACCAGGGAGAACCAGGGAGGACCAGGGAGGACCAGGGAGGACCAGGGAGAACCAGGGAGAACCAGGGAGGACCAGGGAGGACCAGGGAGGACCAGGGAGGACCAGGGAGGACCAGGGAGGACCAGGGAGGACCAGGGAGAACCAGAGGCAGCCATGTCTATGGGTCACTGCCAGTTACCTAACTCACATCTGGACACCAGAGGACACCTTGTGCACTGGGTGGGTGGATGGATGGATGGATGGATGGATGGGCAGACAGACATATTCATAATCTTCTGTCCTTCCTTTTTGAATGGTGTCAGCGTCACACTGTGGACTGTGTGTGTGTGTGTGTGTGAGTGTGGGGGTGGGGGGTGGGGGCAGCCAATCCCCAGCAGAGAGCCTGGAGCGTGTCATTAGCTAACTCACTGATCTTCTCACAGCAAGATAATAGGTGTGACAGCATTAACGTTTGGGTGAGAGAGTATACACACGACAGAATTAGTCTGGCTGGGTGAAAGATCGTTAAAAGGTATTATATAGGTCATTAAACGCTTGGCAGAGGGATGGTCATTGCCATCATAATGTATAGAGCAAAGACAGATGCTGGAGGCAAGCAAAGCAGAGACACAGAATGTAGCTTTGCGTGTGTTTATTCATAGCAAGCTCTCCAATCCAAAGTCATTATGTGTTTGCTTCCTGATACTAAAAGATAGGTTCCCTTGTCTAGTTTAGAAACCACATAATCAATGACGATTATAGTCCTTAATAGATCTAGAATATTCACTGGTGGTGTGATTTAGTCTTTTCAATTATTACATTCTGTTAGTCTTGTTAGATGTTGGGTCTAGTTTACAGATCTGTTAAATTAACCAGCGTATGCAGGTCAAAATAGAGGCAGGAGTGTCAATATAAACATAATCAATTTTCTTTAAAACATTGGACATTTCTGACATGCTTCCTGACAATAGGAAGTTATGTGTTTTAAAAGGCCAATGCTAGCTGTAGGTCAACATGGGCTATCATAGGGTTACTAACCCTAACCCTAACCCTACCCCTGCCCCTAACCCTATCATAGGCCTTTAGCAACACAGAGGCAGCAACAGCAGGCAGCTTGTGGTTCCTCCTCCATCTGCAGGAGGGAGAGACACACCCACAAAGCAGGCTGTCCAGCCAGACTCCTGATTCAGAGCATGTAAAGAGAACTTGTCTAGGACCAGATTTAATCAATATCACACTGTGCCTTTTTCCTCTCCCCAAATCAATAGTGAGGAGGAACAAGAGGCTTGATGACAGTCCCATGTCCTTTTGTTCTGCCTCTAATGCAGTCAACATAACAAGCTCTCAGATTCAGATGTGAAAGATGATTCATTCTTCAATGGTGTGAAAGTGACCTTTATTGTGTAAACTCTCTTGATATGCACCTCTGCATAGACTGTCCAATCAGATTCCCTCTCAGGAGCTGGTCTGGAGTGATCGGTAATCAGTAACGTGGACCTTCTTGAGGACGACTGGTTTCTGGTTGGCTGTCAGGCTGGATGCTGAACCCTTCTTCTCACTGCAGGATAATCTGGCCAGAATCTGGCCGCAGGCCAATGGAGAGAGGAATCAGACACTGTTTTTTGTTTTTCTAGTTGTCCCAAGACATTTAGCACTTCTGCTACTCAGAGAACCTATATGAAATAAACATAATTAGTTAAGATAAATGAAAAAAGTGTTGGTGATTCAATATGGTTTTATTTTACTGCAGATAATTCCTTGATATTTTTATGCTTTTAACGTAATTGAGGGTCTTTTAATTCTAATAATGTTAATTCTGAGTGACCAGACTATTTTGTCTGAGCCTCTTCAAACTGTTTCAACATTTTCAGCTCATCTTTGTCGCGATTTAAAAATACTGCGCTGCTATGTCAATCTTTGTCAACCAAATGCCAATGGCATTTTATATGGATGAAGCTCAAATGTGTTATCAAAGATCCACTCCCTGAACAGACCTCCACTGATAACAGCATGACACAGAGACAAACAGCAGGGAACTGGAAAATAAGCTGACACACAAATACCCAAAGCAGTCCTGACCTTGTTAGACTGGGTTGTGTTTGTGTTCTAGTGTTAAAACCCTACATGCTGAACGAGCTGGTATCACTTACGATGGTTTATACTACAGGAATGTTAACTTACAATTCAAGTTAATCGACATAAACATTTAGATGTAACATATATTACCCCTTCTGCTCTCAGAAACCCCCAGCAGAGGTCCTGTCCTGGAGGGAGCTGGCCCAGGGACCTGCGAGGGGCTAGGCGGAGCTGCCACGAAGACAGGAAGGTGTCTGAGACAAATGAATAATGTTGGAATCTGTAAATAAACCCTGAGGCTTGATTTTGCCATGGCTCCAGCAAGTAATTTAGATCACACGAGAATCCATAACAGTGACAGATGAAGAAATTATCTGGAGTGATGCCCTCACCTGTATTAAAGCTATATGGAGTGATGCCTTCACCTGTATTAAAGCTATATGGAGTGATGCCCTCACCTGTATTAAAGCTATCTGGAGTGATGCCCTCACCTGTATTAAAGCTATATGGAGTGATGCCCTCACCTGTATTAAAGCTATATGTGGCCCATCTATTGTCTTTCTCTCCTCAACCCTAAACAGTGATAAATGCCTGTAGTAGAAAGACACAGACCATGTAGAAATTAAATGGTTATCTCATAATATTATACTGCATTTGTACACACATAAGTAGGCCTACTTCAATGCTAGAAATAGTAGTTGAGAATAGCATAGCCAAACAAAAGGATGTTCTAATGTATTGATTAACTGAGAATGATGGCATACTGTTCTGACATTCTGCCAACCATCAATATGAAAACAGTGACAGTTCAAAAAAAGTATCTGATATCAAATATCGAGGCTCACTCAAGGAAATTGTGCTGTGGTTTTGATTTCCTTTGTGGGAGGATTTCCAGAAAGATGTCAATACACTTTCTCTCCTCCCTGTGGCCTATGTGAATTGCCGTCTTCACATGGGCCTGTACTGTAATAAATGTAACTTGATGTCTCATGTTGCAACGCTTTCCACAACAACACAGGATCAGAACCTCAGCTTTACTGGAACAAAACATGTCACGTCAAATGCTGTCAAACAATTTGAATTTTTCAATATATATATTTTTATATTGATAGTTTCTACAGTCAATTAACAAAACTTAAAGAAGTAAGGAAACTTTATTGATATGCAAATGTTCTGGAGTTGGTATTTGGAGTTGGTATATACATCAATGATGCAAATTCTTTTTTCAAATACCTTTTTCGAAACTTAACAACCTTGATTTCACGCAATGGCACAGCCAACCTCAACGACAAACATTACGGAGATGTCTTCAAAGGCTTTCATCCACTGTGCTGCTAGCTGCACTGGAAACCCTCTAAGGGATGTTGGGGAAGACAGCCAGGGAGAAGAACAAATCTGTAAGGAGTGTAAAAATCAAACCATCCGTGAGAATATCTCTTCAGAGTTCCCTCTGCTGTTCCTTCGCCTCAGCAAGATATTATATAACTTTCTCCCAAAACCCACCAACAAATCATGCCTGGCTAATTCATGACACAGCATGAAGATGAATGAACAATCTGGTTGATGTCTTTTGTTTACAGTTAAGGAAATAAATCTGTCTTCCAACATTTAGATTGACATCCATTCCAGCAGGGTGGGATTCTCCTGGGAACAGAGTTTACAGTGTATTGACAATGCCATCTGATTCATGTTCCTCGTAAATATTATTCCACAGTCATATTGAAACATGAATTCATTTGTGTGACATCTGACAGCTGATGTTCGGGTTTATTGTTGAATAAAACCATTTAAATGTCAGTCCTGCAGCTGTAACTAATATCCCTTCAGTTGTGGTATAGCAATCCCAGATGTTATCTTACATCAAACATGGGGCTCTGTCCTGATGGCACAAATAAACCAGACTGCACACCAGACACTCCAACAGCTCCGTCGGAGGCATGGACGGATGCAGACATAAAGGAATGAGGATTGAAATTGAAACACGAATGAAACCATCAACATTGGAGGGAATATGCTGTGCACAAAATTAGCAACAAGACAAGACATCTTTCTGATCACTTCCTCTTGTAGACCACCATTACATGAATGAATGATGTCTTTATAACACTTAGAATTTTGTGCACCCCTTAGTAACCCTATGTGGATAAATTGGGAAAAGATGTAGCAGACATGATAATTATTACCTTTTCACCAGACAACCATCAAAGTCCATCCCTTCCTCTGTCCTTTAGGGGCAGAGAGTCTACTGTGTCCCAGGGAGCATCTCTGTGCCAGACAGACCCTACTTCCTGCCTCTCTGTGCCAGACAGACCCTACTTCCTGCCTCTCTGTGCCAGACAGACCCTACTTCCTGCCTCTCTGTGCCAGACAGACCCTACTTCCTGCCTCTCTGTGCCAGACAGACCCTACTTCCTGCCTCTCTGTGCCAGACAGACCCTACTTCCTGCCTCTCTGTGCCAGACAGACCCTACTTCCTGCCTCTCTGTGCCAGACAGACCCTACTTCCTGCCTCTCTGTGCCAGACAGACCCTACTTCCTGCCTCTCTGTGCCAGACAGACCCTACTTCCTGCCTCTCTGTGCCAGACAGACCCTACTTCCTGCCTCTCTGTGCCAGACAGACCCTACTTCCTGCCTCTCTGTGCCAGACAGACCCTACTTCCTGCCTCTCTGTGCCAGACAGACCCTACTTCCTGCCTCTCTGTGCCAGACAGACCCTACTTCCTGCCTCTCTGTGCCAGACAGACCCTACTTCCTGCCTCTCTGTGCCAGACAGACCCTACTTCCTGCCTCTCTGTGCCAGACAGACCCTACTTCCTGCCTCTCTGTGCCAGACAGACCCTACTTCCTGCCTCTCTGTGCCAGACAGACCCTACTTCCTGCCTCTCTGTGCCAGACAGACCCTACTTCCTGCCTCTCTGTGCCAGACAGACCCTACTTCCTGCCTCTCTGTGCCAGACAGACCCTACTTCCTGCCTCTCTGCATTCCGCTAGATTGTCGCTGGGCCTCCATGCTCCCTTCAACGAACACACACTGAACTCTGAACACACACTGAACTCTGAACACACACTGAACTCTGAACACACACTGTACTCTGAACACACACTGAACTCTGAACACACACTGTACTCTGAACACACACTGTACTCTGAACACACACTGAACTCTGAACACACACTGAACTCTGAACACACACTGAACTCTGAACACACACTGTACTCTGAACACACACTGAACTCTGAACACACACTGAACTCTGAACACACACTGAACTCTGAACACACACTGAACTCTGAACACACACTGAACTCTGAACACACACTGTACTCTGAACACACACTGTACTCTGAACACACACTGAACTCTGAACACACACTGAACTCTGAACACACACTGAACTCTGAACACACACTGAACTCTGAACACACACTGAACTCTGAACACACACTGAACTCTGAACACACACTGAACTCTGAACACACACTGTACTCTGAACACACACTGAACTCTGAACACACACTGAACTCTGAACACACACTGTACTCTGAACACACACTGAACTCTGAACACACACTGAACTCTGAACACACACTGAACTCTGAACACACACTGAACTCTGAACACACACTGAACTCTGAACACACACTGAACTCTGAACACACACTGAACTCTGAACACACACTGAACTCTGAACACACACTGTACTCTGAACACACACTGTACTCTGAACACACACTGAACTCTGAACACACACTGTACTCTGAACACACACTGAACTCTGAACACACACTGTACTCTGAACACACACTGAACTCTGAACACACACTGTACTCTGAACACACACTGTACTCTGAACACACACTGAACTCTGAACACACACTGTACTCTGAACACACACTGAACTCTGAACACACACTGTACTCCCATCCATCATCTCTCTGCTGTATTCTGATCATGGCTTCCAGTCCTCAGTTCATCCCCTGGCAGACTCTCAGTCCCTCTCTTCCACAGTGCCTCTTCCCTCCTTTTCTCAGTTTCTCTCTCTTTCATTCTCTCTCTTTTACTCATTCATGGTTGTCATTCCCAACTTTTCCAACTTTTGTCCGTCGACTTGTGGCACAAGTGATTTGTTAGAATCCCAATGCTGCCAGTTTGTGGGGATGTAACCATGGTCTGTCAGCTGAGAAATGTATAATTAAATCAGTACTTTATGACTTGATAAAAATGTTGGCCAATGTTGGCCTGATTCTACATGGAGCTAGCCTGATCATACATGGATCTAGCCTCCAGACTCTAGACATCATTCTTACCTCCATACTGGTTGCTGTTTTGTTTCCTTACCTTCCCTGTCGCTGGAATGTGTTATGCATACACATATGAATGATGAATATTTAACACGCCACAATTAATTTTAAACAGGTTCATTGAATTTCACAACAGCACTTGACTCTTCAGATCACGTCCTAAAGTATACAGAGAAAGCAATTTCCACATATTCTTGTGGGAACCATGGCTGGGAATTCATCTGTAGGTTGCCCCAGGCAACGCAGAGTGAACCCAAGTGTCAAAGAGTGTGTGAAATCTTTTGTCACAATTTGAGCTTTAAGCAATCACTCAACTTCTGTCATCCTCGGGTGTCAACACTCAGGTATGGAAACACATTTGGATAGATTAATATTCAGTCTTAGTTTGCATGAGTATCATGTCAGTATCATGTCAGTTGTGGAATTTGGTTGTTAATTATGCTGAATCCTGAAACTCATGTGAAGCGGAGGTTTGAATTAAAGTTTGAATTAGTTTGAATTAAAACTCAAAACTTAAGGTAACATGATGGAATTCAATTTAAAGCAGTGCTCATTTGAATTAATGTGATATTCTGACTCTGATGTTCTATTTGCAAAGAGAAGTCTGTGTGTTGCCATAACATCTATTTTGACTCAGTGAAGATGTGGCACTTTTTTATCTCAAAGCTGACAGAAATGTTATACTGAAACGCAATCTTTCTCTGGTATCTTTCTCTGGTATCTTTCAGTGCTTCTACTCAAACCAGCTCAATAAAATGAAAGGCTTGAAAATAAAAGGAAATATTTGAAAGTGGTGAAGGAGGTGAAGCAAAAGCCTAGAGGCCATGTCTATTTTAATGATTGCTGCACTTCTGTTGGGTATCAACATCCAAGGCCAACTGTAAAACCTCTCTGACTGCATTGTTCAGTTGCTCCTTGTTGTAGTTTTTATCCTCTTCTGTCCATCCATCTGTGCTCCAAATATCCTTTACTGCTGTTGTGCTCCTCCTGCTCAGGCTTGTCCCATCACTCCACCAGGGTGCAGTTTCTACTACTCTCCAACACTGCTGAAGCCCTGACACCTTCTACAAGTACTCTCTAGTTCTCTCTTCATTCCTCTCAGTTTTTCATCACCCTCTCTCCCCCCTCTCGCCTTTCATATACCCCTCTTCCTGTTGCTTCCTCTGCCTCTCCTTCCTCTGCCTCTCCTTCCTCTGCCTCTCCGCAGGACATCCCCCCTGTCTGTTGTCTCCTCCATCTCCTGTCTCCTCTCATCTCCTATTATTCATCTTGTATCATTTGGCTGAATAGTTTAATTCATTCGTTTAGAACTTTTACAGGATTATCGAAGTCTTTACCAGACAATTTAAAAGATAACATTAACAGTTTAAATACCAATCCATACTGGGAGAAGATGAGGGAGGTAAATGGATGCTCACTGTGGGAAATGTTTTCACCTGCTGTGGAGCAAATGTTTTCCTCCATCTTCATGTGATGGTTCTGTAACACCAAAATACTACGAGAGCATCAAGAAAAGAAGGAAGGAAGGAAATTGACAGAAAATAGAGTGTGTTCTTTTTTGAGTAAGAGTTTCATTTTGGCGCTGCCCTGGTTATCTTCTGAGAGTAAAACTTTCTGTGTCTGACCCTGTGGCTCGCCAGGGAAATATATTGTCTGTCAGGGAAGGACCTGACTTCAGACAGATGGAGTAAAAGAGCTGTCAACTCTGGGAATAGAGGTCTGATTACTCCCATATACCCACACCTGGGACTCCGGCAGATATACACCATATAGAGCAGCCACACTCAGGCCACACACACACACACCTGCAGGCTGACACACACTGTATACACACACACCTCTGCTGGCTGACACACATACACTGTATATACACACATAAGACTGGAATTCCACTCACGAGAACACACACTCACAAGCTAGAACAGACACTTTGTTAATTACCAGAAGGAAAAGCGTCTCAATTCTCCACAGTAAAGCAGAACTTTTTAACAAGTGCATGCTCTGTACAGAAACCCAGAGCCACACACACACACACACACACACACACACACACACACACACACATGCACACACAGGCACACCAGAGAACAACATTCCAAATAGTGTTTGTTTTCCATCTAACTCTGACAGTGACTGGTGTATTTAACTCACAGAGCCAAGCTCCTCTCCTCTTCCAGATGGGCACCAGCATAATTATACTTTTCACCAATGAACCAGAAAGCAGCAGTTCCCTTCCAACAGATTCCACAGTTTGGTCCACAGATCCAGTCTGCACTAACAGGGATGGATCTGACTCACCGACAACAGCAACATACTATAATCGATTGAGTAATTGGTTGTCAGACAGTTTCAAACTGACATATGTAAGTATGTCAGACATATCTAACCCTAACCCTGCGGATTGAAATCAATACCCCTTACTGAAAACCATCAATGAATTTACTAAACAAAGAAACTGGACATTTTCCAGCTCAAACCGGTTGGCTTATCATTAGCATGTTATGGCAACTCACTGAGGTTCAATATCAGAAGATATTTTAAAATGCAATGAGATTAAAGCTTTCTTTACCTCCTACCTTGATCCATATAAAGAGTTCACCAGACAGGTGGGAAGAAAGGCCACAAATACAAACCCTTTGTAACACTAGTTTGACAGCAGCTCTCACCGTGTGGACACAACACAGTTCAGTGTGCAGGCTGCAGTTTCAGAGCAGCAGAGAGCAGGAAGAAACTTCCTGGTGCGGCGCCAGGCAGAAGAGAGGTCTGTAACTGAGGGATTCAGGAAGTCAGTGCTCTGGGAGCTCAGGAGAAGACAGGATTAGATGCACCCTCCTTCCTACACCCGCCAGCTTGGTGATGCAGTATCTGTGTGTGAAGATTCTGCAAATGGCTGGGATTGAGTGTCTACATTAAACACCAAATTGTAAATAAAATCAGACTGACAGACAACATAATGAGGTCTTTAATATAATTATGTATTCATGTCTTCTCCAGAATACAGCAAATCATATATTTACATTTATGCATTTAGCAAACGCTTTTATCCAAAGCGACTTCCAAGAGAGAGCTTTACAAAAGAGCATAGGTCACTGATCATAACAACGAGATAGCCCCAAACATTGCGAGCAGCCAAAACATGAAGCATACATTGTGGAAACCCAAATAAGTGCCAAAGGGAAGAACCATAAGAGCATGCAGTTAAACAAGTTACAATTGAACAACATGAAACTCCGTACAAGAGTGCAAGAGTTTACCTGTAGAAAAAACAATCAACAGTAAAAATATTTCACAGCGAGTACAAGAATTTGAAACCGTTACAACTAACCAACAAGAGCAACAAGTCTCTCAATACGAGTCATTGTGATCCTGGAGGAAACTAACATCAGGTCCAGCCAAGCATTCCTAAGTGCCGTTGTACTCCCGGAACAAGTGCGTCTTGAGCCTTTTCTTGAAGGTGGGGAGACAGTCAGTGTCCCCGATGGAGGTGGGGAGTTGATTCCACCATTGGGGGGCCAGACAGGAGAAGAGCTTGTGTTGGGACCGGGCGCTCTTGAGCAGTGGGACCACCGCTATCAAATAAATCTTAACCTTTTTGTCTACGTGTTGTAGATTTGTCTAGAGAGTATGCAGGAAACAAGGATGTAATAGTACTCCTGGAGATGTGCACAGTAAAACTAGGAGTTTCCTTTAATTATGTTTGCATGAAGTTTGGATCATGAAAGTCACTGGCCTCCACAGGTCTGACATTCCTTTTTCCATCTGACAAAATCACACATTTAATTGTCAATGTAATATACAATGTATTATACACTTCATTTATTCCTCAAATAACATAATGAAACTGAACCATAGTCTTTTACACATAGACTGATACAGCACACACATTCACCACCCCCACCACACCCCCACCCACCACCCCACTACACACACCTCGCTCTGCACTATGGACTAACCCTCCCTCCCTCTGTCCCCCTCACCCTCCCTCCCTCTGTCCCCCTCACCCTCCCTTCTTCTCACCCCTCCCTCCCTCTCTCCGCCTTCCCTCCCTCTCTCCCCCCTCCCTCCCTCCCTCTCTCCCCCCTCCCTCCCTCCCTCTCCCTTCTCCTTCTCTAACTCCACCCCTCTGAGGTTAATTCTCCCGTGGTGTTTACGCCGCCGGAACCCAATTATGCCTCACCAGCAGATGAGCCACCATTAGCAGGGTACCAGGGTGCATCAGTGAGGGGGGGGGGCAGTAGCTTTTCTGCCAGCCTGAGTTTCCTGCTCACAAAAACACTGATTAACATAGCCGTTAATGTGTGCTAATGTAACATGCTCCTGGCTCTCTCAGCTCACCCCCACGTCCCTCCAGGATCGTTCCAGAGCAGCTCCAGTGATGGAACCGGAGGTCTCCGTGGGTCAGCGCTATCCTTCACCCTCCAGAACCAGAAGAAGGGTGAAGGCTCAGGACCAGGAGAGGGGTCAAGACCTCCAGGACCAGGAGAGGGGTGAAGACCTCCAGGACCAGGAGAGGGGTGAATACCTCCAGGACCAGGAGAGGGGTGAAGACCTCCAGAACCAGGAGAGGGGTGAAGACCTCCAGAACCAGGAGAGGTGTGAAGACACAGGACCAGGAGAGGGGTGAAGACCTCCAGGACCAGGAGAGGGGTGAAGACCTCCAGAACCAGGAGAGGTGTGAAGACACAGGACCAGGAGAGGGGTGAATACCTCCAGGACCAGGAGAGGGGTGAAGATCTCCAGGACCAGGAGAGGGGTGAAGACCTCCAGGACCAGGAGAGGGGTGAATACCTCCAGGACCAGGAGAGGGGTGAAGACCTCCAGGACCAGCAGAGGGGTGAAGACACAGGACCAGCAGAGGGGTGAAGACCTCCAGGACCAGGAGAGGGGTGAATACCTCCAGGACCAGCAGAGGGGTGAAGACCTCCAGGACCAGGAGAGGGGTGAAGATCTCCAGGACCAGCAGAGGGGTGAAGACCTCCAGGACCAGGAGAGGGGTGAAGATCTCCAGGACCAGCAGAGGGGTGAAGACCTCCAGGACCAGGAGAGGGGTGAAGACCTCCAGGACCAGGAGAGGGATGAAGATCTCCAGGACCAGGAGAGGGGTGAAGACCTCCAGGACCAGGAGAGGGGTGAAGACCTCCAGGACCAGGAGAGGGATGAAGATCTCCAGGACCAGGAGAGGGGTGAAGACACAGGACCAGGAGAGGGATGAAGATCTCCAGGACCAGGAGAGGGGTGAAGACCTCCAGGACCAGGAGAGGGATGAAGACCTCCAGGACCAGCAGAGGGATGAAGACCTCCAGGACCAGGAGAGGGATGAAGATCTCCAGGACCAGGAGAGGGGTGAAGATCTCCAGGACCAGGAGAGGGGTGAAGATCTCCAGGACCAGGAGAGGGGTGAAGATCTCCAGGACCAGGAGAGGGGTGAAGACCTCCAGGACCAGGAGAGGGATGAAGATCTCCAGGACCAGCAGAGGGATGAAGACCTCCAGGACCAGGAGAGGGATGAAGATCTCCAGGACCAGGAGAGGGGTGAAGATCTCCAGGACCAGGAGAGGGGTGAAGACCTCCAGGACCAGGAGAAGGGTGAAGATCTCCAGGACCAGAAGAGGGGTGAAGATCTCCAGGACCAGGAGAGGGGTGAAGATCTCCAGGACCAGGAGAGGGGTGAAGACCTCCAGGACCAGCAGAGGGGTGAAGATCTCCAGGACCAGGAGAGGGGTGAAGATCTCCAGGACCAGGAGAGGGATGAAGATCTCCAGGACCAGGAGAGGGGTGAAGATCTCCAGGACCAGGAGAGGGGTGATACTGACTGAGGTGCACTGCAGGTGCTCTGAGGAGCATATAGCCCGAGTTACGGATCTGAAGTTAAATTGAAAAGCAAAAACATGTGATCACGTGATCGTTAAGAATGTAGGTATGTAAGCTGAAGCAGCAGTGGTTGACAGTGTTGCATCAGAAGTCACAACTTCCCTCCACATCCATCAGTCATGTCAACAGTGATGACAGGAGGTCACTGATTCCTGCCTAGGGCAGGTCTCAGACAAACTGCAAACAGACACCACACACACACACACACCAAACTCAATCCTCTGTCATGCCAAACCTGTGAGCCAGATCTGCCAGTCACCACACGTGGGAACCACACATGTACCTTCTCCCTACGGTGGCCCGGAGAGCCAAACAAGACCAACAGGAAGTGACAGGCAGCAGAAGAGGGACAGAGAACAGGTGCAGCCCTGGGTCAGAGTCAGAGACACAGGCCCCACACTCATGTTCCCTAGAAAACACCAGATGTAATAATCTAGGTACGCATACAGCAGTCTCATTCCAGCCTTCAAGGAGAGCAGTGGTGGACTCAGGGGGGGGGGCAGGTCGCACCCCCTGGTGCCCTCACACTAGCAAAAGTGCCCTATTGGATGCCCCTAAGGTAGATTAAACATGATAAAGGGTCCTGTATGGTGACCCAGTGTGAAAGAAGACGTGATAAAGTCACTTCTAGAAGCTGCGCTTTGAAAGGAATATGTTAATAATGTATAATTGTGTCTATAGCAGGCATTAATCACTGAATGATGAGCAGACGACTTCTCCTCCTTCTTTGAGAAAAAAGTCGCCGACATTAGCAGTCGGTTCCCTAAACCCACCTTTCCTACCCTCTCACCCTCCATGACTGACCCAACTAAATGTCTAAACTCTTTTTCTCCCCTGTCTGAGGCAGAGATCTCTGACCTCATTCTCTCTCATCGCCCCACCTCCTGTTCCTTTGATCCTATCCCCTCCCCTCTCTTTCAAACCATCTCCCCCTCCATCATAACTTTTCTTCTCCATGTCCTAAACTCCTCTCTTACCTCTGGCACCTTCCCCTCTGCCTTCAAACAGGCTAGAGTTACCCCTCTACTCAAAAAACCCTCCCTTAACCCCGCCGTCCTCCAGAACTACAGACCGGTATCACTGTTACCCTTCCTTTCAAAAACAATTGAACGTGCTGTATCTAACCAACTGTCTAACTTTCTCTCTCAGAACAACCTGCTTGACCCCAATCAATCGGGCTTCAAGACTGGCCACTCCACAGAGACTGCCCTCCTTTCAGTCACCACTGCCCTCCAGTCTGCCAGAGCGGCTTCCAGGTCATCCGTCATCATTCTGCTGGACCTTTCTGCAGCGTTTGATACGGTTAACCACCAGATCCTGCTCGCCAGACTTTCTGAGATGGGCATCACTGGCACTGCACTCCAGTGGATCTCATCCTACCTGTCGGGAAGATCCTACCAGGTTTCCTGGGGAGGCAAACTGTCAGGCCCTCGCCAGCTCTCCACTGGTGTCCCACAGGGCTCCGTCCTTGGACCCCTCCTCTTCTCTCTGTACACCACCTCACTTGGACCAATCATCACCTCCCATGGCTTCTCCTACCACTGCTACGCTGACGACACGCAGCTGTACCTGTCGTTCACCCCGACCGATCCGGGGATCTCAGCTAGGATTGAGGCCTGCCTCACAGACATCTCCGCCTGGATGACCGAGCACCACCTCCAGCTGAACCTCGCCAAAACAGAACTTCTCATCATCCCGGCTAAACCCTCCATCTCCCACGATTTCTCAATCACCCTGGGATCTGCGACGGTGACCCCTTCATCCTCTGCCAGGAACCTTGGGGTTACCATGGACGACAAGCTCTCCCTCACGGCCCACATTGCTGCGGTCTCCCGATTCACCCTCTACAACATCCGGAAGATCAGGAGATACCTGTCTGAGCACTCCACCCAGCTGCTAGTCCAAGCACTTGTCCTCTCCAAGTTGGACTATTGCAACTCGCTGCTCGCTGGTCTCCCAGCATGTGCAACCCGCCCTCTTCAGAGGATTCAGAACGCAGCGGCCCGCCTGGTCTACAATCTACCCAGACGCTCCCATGTTACCCCGCTCCTCATCTCTCTCCACTGGCTACCTATCATGGCCCGTATCAGATTCAAGACCCTGGTATTGACCTTCCGAGCAGTGAACGGGACTGCACCCGTCTACATCAAGTCTCTCCTGCAGCTTTACACCCCCACCCGTCACCTACGGTCTTCTTCAGACAACCGCCTGGTGGTCCCACCGCTCAAGACCGCCCGGTCCCAACACAAGCTCTTCTCCTGTCTGGCCCCCCAGTGGTGGAATCAACTCCCCACCTCCATCAGAGACACTGACTGTCTCTCCACCTTCAAGAAAAGACTCAAGACGCACTTGTTCCGGGAGTACAACGGTACTTAGGAATGGTTCGCTTGACCCGATGTTAGTTCCCTCAAGGATCACAATGACTCTTGCTCAGAGACTTGTTGCTCTTGTGGTTAGCGGTAACTGATTTAAAATTGTTTGTATTCGCTGTGATATATTCTTTTTTATTATTGTTGCTTGTCTTTTTTTTTCACAGGTACACTTGCACTTATAGCAGTTAATGTTGTTTAATTGTAACTTGTTTAACTACATGCTCTTATGGCTCTTATGGCACTTACTTTGGTTGTTCACAACGTGTGCTTCATGTTTTGGCTACTCACAATGTTTTGTGGCTATCTCGTTGTTATGATCAGTGACCTATGCACTTTGTAAAGCTCTCTCTTGGAAGTCGCTTTGGATAAAAGCGTCTGCTAAATGAATAAATGTAAATGTAAATGAATGATAAAAGTTAGCAATTCTTCACTTACAATATTATGATGTAGATGGAATTAAATGATGTATTTTCTGGATAGCAGTCGTAAAGTGTCATCATTTCTCCCCTTCTCAGATTACATTCACAAGTCAGCATCCAATTGGCCCAGGTGTTTACCAGCATCACATGCATGTCTTCTAGCCCACAGAAACCACCAGTTTATTTCCTAAGACATAATAAACTGGTATTATTGTTTTATTGTCTCCACCCCTCAAGAAAAATAACTTCCCCCTCAGTCGGCAGTAGCTGTGCTGAGGGAAGATGGACCTAAGAAAAGCATTTTTCTTTATTTCTTTGTCCTTCTGTACCAGTCAGAATCCCACCAAAGGTCTTTCCTGTTCACCTCAGGGCCCACAGAGAAGCACACTAATCAATACACGCCTCCCCCCTGCCTCTGCCGTGTAGATTTCAGACAAGTTTAGGCTAAGGTGATAACAGTGATGGAACAAAGTCAATTGAAAGTAATTCCAACTTTGCCAGAGGCCACAGACTGTCTGAGAAGTTAACTGAGAGAGATTCACAGGAATAGGAGGGGGAAATATAGGTTTCTGCTCATGGCAAAATAGTTGAGTGGACTGACTAGACGTTTTCGATTAAGTTGATTTTGTAAAGGTTCTTGACTTGAAGTGAAGCTTACAACTGTACACGCATGGATGGTGTATGAACTGGGACTCCATGCGGTCACCCTGGTGTAGGGTGTGTAACATGCTCCATGCGGTCACCCTGGTGTGAAACATGTTCCCACCGCCTTCCTCAACCTCAGCCCGTCTTCACTAGGATGGAGGAGGAGGTGCGGTTGTTGGACCAAGTGTTCTTCAAAATGCAACAATAACAGTAGAAGAACATACCTACTGTATTAAATTTGATGAATCTATAAATCGCATTTTCTAAAAAGAGAAAACTCCTTCACCATTATAAAGTGATTTGTCTTAGGATCTTTACACATCATGGTTATTTTAATGACTATAAAAATTGTTAACTAATTTATTTAAACAAATGAAAAGGTTTCTTTCATACGCACAATACAGATGAGTGGTGAACTCATTGACTTCTTCTCTACGATGAGCAAATAAACAGAATGTGAAGTAACTCTGACTTTCCACTTCACCCATTCCAACACTGGAATTCCCCTTCGCACATGGCTGTGCTGCAGCGCGGAGGCATGAAGTGCGGAGGCATGCAGCGGGGAGGCATGCAGCGGGGAGGCATGCAGCGGGGAGGCATGCAGCGGGGACGCATGCAGCGGGGAGGCATGCAGCGGGGAGGCATGCAGCGGGGAGGCATGCAGCCCGGCTGGCGTGGCCCTTGGTGGTACTTACGGAGGTCAAGCCCAGGCCTGTAACCAAGTCATCATCCTCTTCATCCCTAGTGAACAGCCCCAGCTATCAATTAGTTAGTTCAGGAGAACCACAGAGCCCAGATGTCAGGACGAGGAAGACATCTTCTGGAGATAGTGTGTGTGTGTGTGTGTGCGTGCGAGGGTGTCTGTGCGAGGGTGTGTATATGTGTGTTTCTTCTTTTACTCCCTAAACTCTCTGTGCTTGTCTATGCTCCTAGATCATGTTTTGGTTTGATCTGCCTGATCTCTGCTATACTCTGGACTAACTTGGACAGAGTCGTTTTCCCTCCCTGTTTGTCCTCAAGGCACTTTTAGTTGATTTGTTGTCCTAATAACTTCAAGCCATCAACTCCATGGCAGGTTTTCCCCCAAATGTGGAGCATTACAAATACTCTTGGCCCCATGGAGATTAAAAGAATGTCCAATGTAAATGTTTCTTTCAGGGGAACAGATTTTGACAAAGGAAGATTTTCACTATTTTGTGGATGATTTTCAGCCAACAATGACTCCTTGCCAAGAAGTTTCAGATTAAATTTTCTACGAGCTGGATATATATATTGAGGATGTAATCTTTGTGAAATTGGAAAGGAGAGAATGTTCAGTTGGACATGTATATCTTTTATTGTATTTGTTTATTTTGTGTGTATGTATGTGAATGTGTGTGTGCATGTGAGGAAGTATGTTTGTGTGTACAGTGAACACTGACAATGCTAAATTCATCTGTATCTGTGTTTAATTCTTTCCTTCAGAATAAGTGTGTGTATGATTCTTTATGTACAACACACATAGGATTGTTTTGTTGAAGGAAGAGATATTTGAGTTTAAATGTTATGGAATTGAAACTACAATTAGTATGTTCCCGCGTGGGAACTGGCCTTTTGAATCCTGGACCGTGTGTCCAATTATTCTGAACCTCTGACAGAAATTCAGAATTCATGGCCCAGTATACCATCTACCAGTGTCAGAACTACACAGCAACAGTGTATTGTGAATTATTGTCCAATCGATCGGTACTGCAGTCTGAACAAGCCAAAGCAGTCTCTGTTCAGTAGTGGGTCAGTGTGTTTCTCCCCAGTGTGTGTGTCAGAGAACTGGAGGGATCAGAGACTGTCTGCATTCACCCTGGAATCACCTGCTGTTTAGCCCAGGAACGCTAATTAAATTTGGAATCCAATTATGGGAATGGCAATGAAATTTCCAAATGGGGAAACTCGTTATCTGTTCATTGAGGTGTTTAATTACAAGCGGGTGTGCAAGTTGGAGATATGTTGCACCACTGGATTTAAAGGATCGAGGGAAGGGTGTGTGTAATACCTCACTCTGTGTGTGTGTGTGTGTGTGTGTGTGTTGTTTTCTGAGTTTTGTCTGTGTGTGTGAATAAGACTGTGTTTTCCATGTTTGTTCTGGGTTTAATGTGTAGTATATGAGTATGCAGTATGTCTAGTTTATGATTGTGTGTTTAGTTTATAATTGTGTATACAGTATGTCTAGTTTATGATTGTGTGTGTGTAGTTTATGATTGTGAGTGTGTGAGATGGAGGTTTGAACTCAGACACAATAAGAGAAGAGATGGTGACTGACAGGTAATGGGTCATATGCCCCACTCGCCAACTCTCTAACTTCTACAGGAAAAAAGTGAAAAGCAGCAATGCGTTCCAGGACCTGCTGAATCCACACGGCTGCTGTCATGGTGGGACCATGATGGTCCCGTCGTCTGTAATGAAGCAGCTTATCTAGCTAAAGGGACTCCAGAGTTTATAATTGTGTATACAGTATGTCTAGTTTATGATTGTGTGTGTGTAGTTTATGATTGTGAGTGTGTGAGATGGAGGTTTGAACTCAGACACAATAAGAGAAGAGATGGTGACTGACAGGTAATGGGTCATATGCCCCACTCGCCAACTCTCTAACTTCTACAGGAAAAAAGTGAAAAGCAGCAATGCGTTCCAGGACCTGCTGAATCCACACGGCTGCTGTCATGGTGGGACCATGATGGTACCGTCGTCTGTAATGAAGCAGCTTATCTAGCTGAAGGGACTCCAGAGGTGTCGGAGAAGGGATGAAAGATGTGTCATCAGCAGCTTGATCACCGGGACAGTAATGTTTCTGACGTGATGACGATCTTCATGATCTATGGAAGCTTTATCCTGCTTCACCTTGCCTTCCTGGGGATGGGAACACTCTTTATAATGTAAAGCAATCAATACAAGTACAGGTAATTGGGTCACAATTTAATCACGTTGCCAAAGTTTCATAAACTCCAGGGTAGCTTCAATTTTGCATGAAGAAGAGAAGGGGGATGCAGTCAGTGAGGAGTGCAGGAGGGGGTGATGGGACCCTGTAGATTCATGCTCTACTGACAACAGTGTATGTTCCTCAAGACTGGACTATTTTATGAAGAGACAGAAATGTTTCAATAAGATATCTGATGGGCAGTTTTCAAACAGAGAACTGTACGAGGAGGGGTCCTCATCTGTTCCTTACTGCTGCAGCTTAATGAGGGTTGGGCCTGTTGGCCCTCAAACAGCTTCAGGAAGCTGCTGGTGCTGCTGACGACTATGCTGCAGACACACGCCTGCTTTACACGCCTCCCCTATGCAGCATCAAGACCCCAAAATGTGCACACACTCCACTCACAACGGCTACACACACACACAATCACACACACATGCACACAATCACACCCACACATAATCCCACACACTTTCCTGTTGGGAGTGTGTATTCCTCTGACACCAGGTGCTTTATACGTCTGAGTACAGTGTCATTATATGATAGCATCCTTGATGCTACCATGAGTTTGATCACAGCATCATTAGACCTGTGGTGGTGTGGTTCAGAGAAATGTAAACCCTCATTTATCACTGTCTCCAGATTTTGTCAAAGCCACACTGGTGATGGTACTGGACGGAGCTTTTCACAGTATTACTTTTCACAGTATTACTGGTGGTGAAACCCAGAAAGATGGTGCGGAGCTGGAAGAGTAGCTTGAGGTGTCAACACAGGCGACAGTCACAAGTACAGTTCATTAGACCCGATCAGACTGCCAGACTGCGGGGTCTCTTCCACCCTTCCAGACGCTGGCAAACCCAGCCGCCCTGGGGACAGCAGTCTGTGAGCAGAGACGTCATTAGGAGGTAACCCATGCAGAGACCAGCAGCGCAGAGGCAGTCCTCCCTGGGATGTGACCTTCTCACCAGCCCCTACAGGCCTGCTGCTGCCTCATTATTGCACAAGCACTCTCCCCGCTCCGCCAGGGACACAGGCTGTCGTCAGCCCAGCACTGCTACGCACAAAAGTTGTCATGTCAACTCCACTACTCCACAGCAGGGTTTCTGGTTCTGGTTCTGGTGATGGAGTGTGTTTTTATTGTTGAAGTCAGTATTGCCTTTCAGTCGATAAAAGTGAGTCAGTATTGAATGAACAAAAGCAGCAGGCAGTTTCAATATTCTAAAATGTATTTCTTAATGTGCGTGCAGGCAAGATAATAGCTTGAGTCATGCTGACTGTGCGAGCTGTCCAACCTTAAACAGCTCCAGCTCCATCAGTCCAACAGCACGGCCATCATGTAACACAATCACACATCAGCAGAATGTGGCCAGAGCTGGCCTGGCTGCACCAACACGCCCCGTGACCTTTCACCCCTCCTCCATGGTAACACACACCAACAGATGACTCCCTTGGCAGCGCCAGCCTCCAGATTTGCAACAAAATGGATGATTTATTAATACATTATAGTAATTATGAGGTAAAAGAAATCAATCATCAGATATACGATACCAGGGTAAGAGTTGCTCAGGAATGCTCTCTCAGGAGATGGTGTGCATTTCAGCAAGTCAGAAATGTAATTAGCCCTCAGCCCCGGGCAGGCTGCTGAGAACCTCCTCCCTATGCCTCGTGTCACACTCTCACACCAGCTTGGCCCTCCGCCAACCCAAACTCACAAAGATGGACATAAATGATGTTTCTCATTTTGCTGGTGGAAATCATTTAGTATTTACATGAACATTAGGGTCAACTCTCACCAAATGCTGAACACGTTCGGTAGACAGGAGAAGTGGAGTGAACTAGAACTAGCTGGCATGTGGGTCTTGGTATTTATTACCTTCTCGACATGATGTCCTCTGTAAGTGAACGTGGGCGTACAGTATTTGCATATCTAACGCACAAGTTAAATGAAATGAGGTGAAGTGTGTAGCCAATTAACATGGCACACGGCGATACCCAGCCCTTAACATTTAACATGCTAAATCAAGTCAAACAAGACCATTTCCTCTCAACCGTTACAACTTGTCCTTCAAAACGTCCTCAGCTGTATGTTGATGATTGGCTGACAGTATTTGACAGACCATTTACACACCATTAACAGGTCTACAAAACTCAACCACCACTCTTTCCACATGACGTTACAACACCTTTTAGCTGGTATGTGTCCTCTGTCTAGTTGTTGCAGGGCTGTTAGGGCTGTTGATAACAACAAACACACTGACACCCTAAAACGAACCTGTCTTTGGCACACAGATTAATGCAAAGACAAAAAATGCTCCTCCCCCAGCTAACGAGATTCAAATAGCATTTACATTTATGCATTTATCAGACGCTTTTATCCAAAGCGACTTCCAAGAGAGAGCTTTACAAAGGTGCATAGGTCACTGATCATAACAACGAGATAGCCCCAAATATTGCCAGCAGCCAAAACATGAAGCATACATTGTAAAAAGCAAATAAGTGCCAAAGGGAAGAAACATAAGTAATATCTTCAGTAATCAAATGTATGTACATTAGCAGGATTCAGCAGGTGTACACAGGAAATATCATGCAGTTTGCATGCATATACATGTCCACACGCATGTGTTACTTGCAATAGGGGTAGACCAAATGACCTAAGGTGCACCTTCTCAGTCACTCAGTCAAACACACCAGCATTGACACGCATGTGTCGTCAATATTTACTTCTGATTAGCCACTACATGTGCCTTTTATACTGTGTGTGTGTGTTTCGAGAGAGAGATGACAGAGAGAAAAATATAAAATAAAGAAATGAATAAATGACTAAAAGTTTTTCCTGAAAGATAAATTATGGCCTTGAACAGATAAGCAACCTTAGCAACCTACCTAGGAAACACAATGATATGAGTCATGTGGTTAGAAATTCAAATGTGGATTAAGGTTAATTCATATTGATACAGATGTAGCCTACATGGATTCAGCAATGCCTAGTTTTTGTAACCCAAGAAAATAGAACCGTTTGTGTAAATTACAATCAGAATCAGAATCAGAATGGGATTTATTCGCCATTAAAGTTTGCACAGAAAAGGAATTTGCTTTGGCAGGAAGGTGCATAAACATATAGGGTCCTAAAATTTAAATATTTTGACTATCTATACTAAGGGTACATAAACTAGCAGTACTACTTGGAATTATAATTAAATAAAACATACAATAAAATAAAATAAAATATAAGTGAAATGTACAAATATACAACTGTGAAATGTTCTCTTTTCTGACACAACACAGAACCCTGTCAAATCTTACCCTTCATAGGAAGCACAATAAACGGGTTGCCTGTTAATTGAGAACTTCAGCTTTGCTTGCTCTGTCACGAGGTCAAAGAACTTTGGCACAGTTTAGAGGATGTGTTTGGGTGTGGAAACACTGGCCCGTTTGTGCTGTTCTGTTCAGGGGCTTTCCTGAAACCCCAGGCCTTTAATTTGCTCTGTGAAGAGTTGAGTTAAGAGCCTGCTTGAGTTGTCTAAATAATAAAATACTACATTGCCGACAGTTTATCAATTATGTGGGACCAAATGCTGCTCTCTGAAGACTTTAATGCCTAAAACATATAAACAATGTTGGGGTTTTAAAATAGCTCAGAAGGCATGAAGCATGACTGGTTTCGTATTATTTCAAAGTAGAGCAATTATCCAAGCTGCAGCTGGACAAATCGATTCCTGCAGGCTTTTCTGAAAGGCTAGTGGCCAATTACACTGCGAGCGCACTCCGCCTATATGGCCTTCCCGGTTCTGCTGTGACTATGATGGCCGCTGCTTGCATGAGATGGGCCGTGAATAGGTCGGTTAATACTGACCGATGCACCGGGCCAAGGAGACAAAACGGTCTGACTGTCCAATTCGCATTCCTCTCTGCTCCAATCAGGACTCTATAATTACCCAGACCCCCTCCCTCTCGGTATTTTGCAACCGATGCCACGTGATCATAACCAGGCTGGAGACCAGCTGCTGGTGTTCGCATCTCAGATGAGGAGCGGAGCAGGCGGCTGCGCGTCTGAAAGCACCGCTCACAACTACAGACGGAGCGCTTGGCATAGGACACCGTGGGATTCTTGGATATAACAGCATCAAACGCGTGGGATATAAACATTGGTTCAGTTTAGCTTACTTCCCTTCACCCCTTTTCTTTTTCATCCTTTTTTTCTCTCCTCATCGTTGAGCATCCTTAGCCTACTGCCTGCCCTTCCTTCGCTGATTTACCTGGCTAACTTTCCACCAGACCCGACATCATCCCCCACCCTCCATTGCTCCTCAACCTTCCTCGAACCCCATTTATCACAGCAGCATCGTTCCGTTCGGGCGGAAACCGTTTGATAATCTACGGCACTTCATGGGGCACGTTTTCTTGCTCGGAAAATGTCCCTTTTCTGGTCACTAAGCGCTTCGGTGAAATTGCCAACACAAGGACTGGAGTTGTTGGTGCGTGTGTACGTATTCTGCTCACCTCGTGTGTACTGTCGGGGGACGCCTCTGAACTGAGATGGGTCTCTTGGTGGCGGCGGAGGCACCAACTGAGCCACGACGTCCGTACCAGTGGAGCCGGACAGTGGGAGGTTGGGTCTGGATCGCAGTCGTTGCGTTTCTCGCCACTTTACCTGTGGAGCAACTGCGCGCTTTCCCGTCCTCCCTGAGCGACTGCCAGACGCCCACCGGCTGGAACTGCTCGGGTAAGAGCTCCGACGAGTCGGTGTGTAGGGTAGTGGCCAGGCTAAGGTATTCTCGTGTTCTTACCGTATTGCAAAATAAAGTTTGCAATAGCCAAATGTTTTAGATACTGGTAATGTATACCAGGCATTCTGGGATCATACAAAGTTTATTCGAAAACATTTGATATTATTTCGATCATTAGACAAGTTGTTGCTGATTGAAAATGAGATAGGGAAAGGAAATACGTTAAATAGATGTCCAGCATATTAGCCTATTGTTAGATTTGTGCAAAAACAGGCCTATATTCACTCGAAGAATCTAAATTCCTCACGAACCAAAATAGGTACTGCTCACACCCTGGCAGCCAGTCTTTGTTTCATTCTATTGTTTCCATCCGTTCTCTGCCAGTTTCTGCCACATTAATAAGCAGCCATCTGAAGACCATTTGACTTTGCAGTCGCAAGCACCACGTCACAATCATTTGCAATTAAGATTACATATTGGCTATTTCCCCTAAGCAATTTCACCCCAATGACCGCCTGAAACCTCATTTCTTTTTGTTGTTACATAACCTGGAGTGTTTATGAATGCGCCAACTGAATGTGCAAAGCCAAAGTGTGCAGGCTGTTAACTCTGTAAGTTGTTTTTCAATTGTAGGTGGAACATATTTCATAATTGTTATTTTCCTGGCGCATTTCCCTCCAACTCTGGAGTTTCATTTAGTGTTGCCCTGTATGGACTTCACCGACGCTTTTATAGTCCGGTACAGTAAACTTGTTTTTCCTTTTCGTTGCCAAACCGATAAAACAAGCGCACCAGGCTGTAAAGCACGTCCGCGCTTCGCCCGCCTTTCTCTAAATCATCGGACTGTGCCGCCGTATATTTCACTGTCGCTTGTTATTAAGTTTGAACCCCTTAAACAGCCACCGTCTGGTCTTCCACACATTCAAGAACTGTAGCCTTTGCATTTTGAGGTGTGTGCACTGTGGCGAGATATAAAAAAAGAATACCTTTCATTTAGGCTATTCCCAAAATATATAATAGTAGCCTATATAATAAAAGCCTGTATACAAAATGAATCAGGACAATTAGCTATTTCAGTCACAAATGATATTCCTCATTTGAGGTCAGTTTACCATCCTGTAAAAAGTTGATTAGGAAGTGTTAGAAAGAATGCAGTCGTCGACAGAATGTTTTTTTTTTTTAAAGGGGCTTGCTTCTTCTGCAACTATTAGACTATGGGAGTTTTATTTCCTGCGTATCATGTGTGTAATTTAGTGCGCATCCTTCTTTATGTAGGTAGCCTACTATTTCCTTAAGGAATCTAAACCGTACCCAAGATAATTAGGCCCCCTGGTTTTGTTTCAACCCCGCTGTTGCATCCTCGGTTTCTGTCCAATCGGGTACCAGCAGGGGGAAGATTAACCGAGTTTTATCGTTGGGCAGATTTGGCTGTTGACATATCGCCATGTCAATTTGAAGGGCTGTGTAGAACGTGTTTCTTGACCGAAGTACCGTGGCTGTGGTTTAAGGTGGATGTTTCTCAATCAATAAATAGATTTCAGTTTAAACTTGGAACATCGAGGATGTTGATTTAATTGTCCAAATCCTCACCGTCTCTGTATCTCCCACACTCAAACACACTATGCTGTATGCACGAATGTCCTCACGTTACGTTAGCTACATTAGGCAGCAAGCAACGCATCCATCACGATCCTGAACACTAATCCACTGAACCCCAAAAGCAGCGAAAGTGAAAGGACTGGATCGTTTTCCTCATCATGCAATTAACTGCCTTAATGAAGGGACGTTTTAATATCCCGATAAGAGGTGACGACTCAAAGGGGTTTGATTACAAAGCAGCACATGGTGTGGGAATAATGTACATTTGGGAAACATTCCCAAAGCCAAATTGTTTTTATCCAAATATCATATTTCAATAGGCTTCAGATAGAAACGATTCTCCAAATACAAAGAGAAACATAATGACTAAACAACTAATATATATGTTTTCCATTTAATTAGGAGTAAAACAGAAGAGCCATGGGAATAATATATATATCTATATATGATAAGGAGTGTGTGTCCTGCAGAGTGATTAGATAGCTGAAGTGAAACAAAAGTAGGAACAAAATGATGCAGTACAGTGTGTGACATCCTGAATACTATCCGGCTCTGCTATAATGAATTATCATGGAACGTTGACACATGTCACTGAGCACACAGAGGCCAACCTGAGATCTTCTCTGCACTCCTGATTCTCTCTCCTCTCATGTCTAAATATCTAGAGGCATGAATCTGACAAAGCTGTGGAAATGGATTAAAAGAATACATTGATCGGTGTCTGTCTCCTGAACACTGACAAGCAGGGAGTCAGGTAGCTGAGCAGTGAGGGAGTCGGGCTAGTAATCTGAAGGTTACAGGTTTGATTCCCGGCTGCGCAAAATGACGTTGTGTCCTTGGGCAAGGCACTTCACCCTACTTGCCTCGGGGGGGAATGTCCCTGTACTTATTGTAAGTCGCTCTGGATAAGAGCGTCTGCTAAATGACTAAATGTAAGCGTTTAGTTGAAAGGTGGTTCTGATGCTATCTGGTTGATTGATTTGACTGAAATCTGTGACCTGAGTCACCTGTTAAGTACAATTCAACCATCTTCATTTAGAGTGAACTATTGAAAATGGCAGCTTATTCATGTATAAGAACTACACTAAGTATGAATCAGGTCATGAACTAAATAAATATGATGAAACATTATTTAAAGCTCAAGGCTAGACATTCGGGGAACATCAAATACTGTTGTAATATCTACCTTCCAGGCAACTATAAGCCTAGTAGCTGGCTTGCAGCTGTAGTTTTATAGAGAAGTGCTTCACTTGCTGTGTCTTATTCATTGGTATAAGCATCACCTTTTAAATATTTGATGTTTGCCAGCTTGTTTTTGTTAATTATTCAGTAGCACTGTAATCTCCTCCCATAACTGTGAGGGAGCCGGCAGTTCAGCAGGCCTGGCCTCTGACACGGCACTTCTGGAGCAGTCACCCAGAGACACATCTGCTCACCGCTGGGAGGCTGAAGGGTTTTGTAGAGGAGGTGTGTAAACACTGGACACGATTAAAGAAGATTTCATTTTAATTAAAGAGCATGGGCTAGCACTAATAGTGCATAACTAGTGTCAGTGTGCCATGAAGTACCATTACAGTCTGATGAAGCTGCATGCAGTCAGACAGATGGTCTTAATGTCCCAGGGCTTGAAGTGAAGTCGTAAGGAATGGGTCTGGGTAACGTTAGGAAAACAACATGTTGAACCTAAGATCCACTGTGGACAACGTTCCTCAAGATTGTTTGATTTTCTGGGAATGATGCATACAGTAGCCTATTCCAATCTTCAACAGACTACAGCACAGTACTACTTCTTTGCTCAGCCAAGATGCCTTGACAGCATGTTTTTGCCACTTAAACATTAAAAGTATAATAAATAAATAAGTAGAACCAAAGTTCTTATGATCTATGTCTTTTGAAGGGAAGACCATTTTAAGCATCTCTCTACTATCATCTCTCTATCATATCTATACTAATAGAACATGTAAAGATGCATTTCAGCCCAGAAGTCAATCACACTTTGCAAAGGCCAAAACAGCCAACACAGGATTCTGTGTTCTGTGTTCTCTCAAGCCTCAATTCATTGCCTCTGCTGAATGTTTGTTTGTATCTGATGATGAATGGCTACACTACAGCACTGTGACTGTGATCCTGAAGCACCTGGTCAGTCTCTCCTGGGATTGTCTGCACTTAGCAAGTGTTGTTTTCCCTTTTACAGTTTCTGCATTTCCTGTCAACATTAGTTTCAAAAACCATAGATTTTAAGGTGAATTTGAACATCGTAATGTCAATGATGTTTGATGGGTTTTCAAAAAGCTGACAAATATACACTTTAGGTGTAATGCCACCTAACCTATGTTGACAAGGCTTTATGAAGCATCAACACTTGTTATGTAATTTATTTGTGACATTTGTTGAGGCAGCTCGTTGCATTCCCAAAGCTATTCTGACAAGTTGGAGAAATTACCACTCTAACCTCTCGGGGCACTGCCAATGCTTCACATCTGACACCTACTTAGCAAATCCTTATTCAGGAAAAACTTTCACACCATGTGTGAGAACACATTGCCCTTGGAAATGCTTGGAGAATTTAGAGCCATCTGGGTTCATTTAGTTGGCATTGTTAAAGTTACACTACAATGTGTAACATTTATCTGGTGAGTGAGACTAACATAGGTTTACTGTTTTGAATTAGTAGCCTGTTCTGCTGCGACATTTGCTTGCTGTAGGCAACAATATAAATACAGGGTATAAAAATGTAGCCAACATTATTAATATGGGGTATAAAACTGAAATGGTTTTCCAGTACGGGTTCAGAGTGGTAAGATGACTACAGCAGGATTTCCAAGGGAAGTAGGATTATGAAAATTATAATGTTGACACTGTTGAATTGATCTTTACATTACAGAAATGTCATAAATGGCATTTGTGCCTCATATTTTTGTGTTTTACTGAACTGATTAATACTGGAAAATTGTGTGTGGCTCTGAGCTCTATCTATCCAGTTCGCTGGAAACCTATTGCCCCACCCCTGTAACCTCCTCCCATGAGTGGCATTAATCAGTCTCAACTCCTGCTGTCCCTCTTGACAGTGAGTGTCATCTGCGTGTCAGCCCCCTTGCTACTCTGATGGACTCTCAGACAGCCTCGCAGGGCCCTCGTCCCATAAGTGCCTCAGACCAGCAATATAACCCTCCGCCCCACCCGCTCCTCCGCTGTGTGATTACACGGCTCCGGTAAGAGTAGGACAGCCCTGAAGAGCAGCAGCTATTGTAGCATTCCAGCTCGCTTCCTCCTGAAGCATCTGAGCTTCTAGCTCTTCTAACAAGCCAACCCTTTGTTTAGCGTACTATGCAGTATGAAAGTGCCATTGCAATGTGTGATCCTCCACCTTTTACCACGCACCATTTGTGGTGACAATGTGCAATGTAGCTGGTTCTGTTAAAGCTAGCTTTTATGACCAAAGCTTACAACTGTCGACTCTAATTGTGTGGTTGTTATCAATATTCCTTATTGGTGTGTTAGCCATCAGCAAGGCACTATTGTTACCTGACATATATTATTAATTATTATTACCTTCACCATAACTCGTTCCTCAGATTTTGTACGACGTAGACATGAAAAGTGTCAAGTTTTAACTTGTTTCAAATGAATTTCTGTCATGTTGGTTGCTTGGTAGAAATAGACATGTACAATAATGGTGGCTCCATTCAGACCTAAATATAGGATGTAAATTCAGTCCGGACGTGTTAAAATATGCCTCAAAGGCCAGGGTGGTCTGTGCTGTGAGGCCGGGGTGGTCTGTGTTGTGAGGCCGGGGTGGTCTGTCCTGTCCGGCGAGGCCAGGTAGAACAGTAGTCTGCAGCTCCTTGTTCTGCTGCAGACCCATGTGACAGCTGGTGCAGACCCATGTGACAGCTTGATTCAATTAGCTATGCTTGGTCAGAGTCGTTTGAGATACCTAATTCAGGCTGAATTTGATCAGCCCCCTGTGTCCTTCCTAACAAAGTTCTCTAAGCTCTGTGAGATCACGCCTGGGGCTCAACCTTGTTCCATAAAACAAGACTTGAAGTTCTTCAGAAAAACATGCGACTAAATGTGGATCAAGATACATTACATTCTACAGTTGCTATATGAGTGGCCGAGTATTTAACTCACATTTCTTCTTTGTCTTTGATGGTGCAGGTGCTGACGATAGAGAGACAGACCTGTTCTTGTGTGACATCAACACCTGCAAGTACGATGGGGAGTGCATGAGGATCGGAGACTCAATCACATGCATCTGCAACTTCAAGGTAAGACAACTATTGTATTCATTAGTTTTTGTTGCAGCACACCTTCTGAGTTTTACGACCCTAACCCTGTTTACACTAATATGTAAAAATGAATATCCGAGTTCCAATGATTGGATTAGATGGAGGCAGACTCAGTTATTGACTATTTATGCTAAATTACTTACAGTGTGTCCCTAAGATTTAGAGTTAGACCGTGAGCCTGTCTCCTACAGGGGTGTGGTGTTAGGGGCAGGCCCGGTGACTGGTGACCGTGAGCCTGTCTCCTACAGGGGTGTGGTGTTAGGGGCAGGCCTGGTGACTGGTGACCGTGAGCCTGTCTCCTACAGGGGTGTGGTGTTAGGGGCAGGCCTGGTGACTGGTGACCGTGAGCCTGTCTCCTACAGGGGTGTGGTGTTAGGGGCAGGCCTGGTGACTGGTGACCGTGAGCCTGTCTCCTACAGGGGTGTGGTGTTAGGGGCAGGCCTGGTGACTGGTGACCGTGAGCCTGTCTCCTACAGGGGTGTGGTGTTAGGGGCAGGCCTGGTGACTGGACACTCCAGAGGAGGGGTGTGGTGTTAGGGGCAGGCCTGGTGACTGGACACTCCAGAGGAGGGGTGTGGTGTTAGGGGCAGGCCTGGTGACTGGACACCCCAGAGGAGGGGTGTGGTGTTAGGGGCAGGCCTGGTGACTGGACACCCCAGAGGAGGGGTGTGGTGTTAGGGGCAGGCCTGGTGACTGGACACCCCAGAGGAGGGGTGTGGTGTTAGGGGCAGGCCTGGTGACTGGACACCCCAGAGGAGGGGTGTGGTGTTAGGGGCAGGCCTGGTGACTGGACACCCCAGAGGAGGGGCACGTCTCGGGCTTGACATTCTCTGTCCCCTGGCTGGTTCAACAGCCCACCTCACTGATGGCATGGCCATGGACAGAGCTTTGATTTAAGAACCCTTATTAACACCATAAATCCAGGGTATTATGTTGCTCTTGATAACGACTTATACTTAAGTTTATGACCGGCCTATTAAGAAACATCAGCAAACCAGTCAGTCACGTATTGATTTTTGAATGTAGAGCTCAATCACATGAATAGCCTATCTGCTGCCTCGGTGAATGAAGCCAGCATGTCTATATAGTCCTACAGCATAAACGTGCACTTCAACCAACATACTGGGTCTGGCCACTTTATCAGCTCATCCACAAAAGCACCAGACAAGCGGACACACAATCACTGACTTGCTTTTATCTCAATTTCCTTCTTCCCTGGAAGCGAACATTAGCAGAGGCCTGCAGATAAATGATATTAGCTGTCAGTCTGTCATCCACAGATCTCACCCTGGGACAGCTGGCAATCTGAGGGGTTCTCCTGTGTCCAGTCACCGCTTTCATTTCATATCTAATGCTGCCTTCCCAGGGTCACGGCATGTTAGGAACATCTTGTGTGTGTGTTTGTGAGTGTACATGACGTCAATGCGCTTAATTCCAATAGCTGCCATGTCTTTATTTCATTAAGTGTTGTAGTTCACCAAACATGATCCTCTTAGGGAGACTTGTCTGAGTGGGCCCCTCGTCTAGAGCCTCACAAACATACTTACTGGTGTACACACACACACACACACACACACACACACACACACACACACACAGACATACACACACACACACACACACATGTTTTCTCTCTCCTTGTGAGGACGCAGATACTAATGAACAGTGTTTGAACTTGTTTTTGTTTGATAGTTTTTGTTGTGGAGTTCTGTGAGCAGAGTGACAGAGACACTTCTCGTCTCCGTCGGTGTAGAATTACGGCTTCTGAACAGAAGGATGCACATCTCTGTCATTACATCACATTCTGTTGCAGTTTTTAACAGTAGACTGGACCTGATCTGTAATAATGTGTGTTATTACAGTGTGTTTGTCGTGTGTTTGTCGTGTCCTTCAGCCGGTACTGCAGGAGGGATGTCAATGTTTTGTTTGCTGTAATATATAGATCCTCCTCCTCAATACCTCCTGTTAATACTAATCCCTTGTGTTGGACTACAGCAGGATCCAGGCTGACAAAGCGCTCATACACACTCTCACACACACACACACACACACACACACACACACATACACACACACACACACACACATACCCTCCTCTGACTCCCACCCACCCACACACATAATAATTTGCAACAACACACCTATGTCTAAATATCTATGCAGAGGCTTTGACTGGACAACCTTAAATCCCCCCTCAGAGGAGCAGACACCAGATGTGAAGTCTGGAGTGTACCAGAAGACTCAGTAACCAAGCCCATGCCTGGACACCAAAAGACCGGTCCATGCCTGGACACCAGAAGACCGGTCCATGCCTGGACACCAGAAGAACGGTCCATGCCTGAACACCAGAAGACCGGTCCATGCCTGGACACCAGAAGACCGGTCCATGCCTGAACACCAGAAGAACGGTCCATGCCTGAACACCAGAAGACCGGTCCATGCCTGAACACCAGAAGACCGGTCCATGCCTGAACACCAGAAGACTGCAGGTAGCTTCCAGGAGAGTATCTTCAGAGAGCCATGAGAGCTGCCAGTGAAGCAGTACAGCAGGATTAGAGGGGCCCTGGTGTCAGCCTGTATGTAGAGGACTACAGACAGGACAGCACAGACCCAAGAAATAACCATGATCGCTGCTCATCACTCTTTTGACAGTCACTGAAAATGCTCATATCAAGCTACTTTACAGTTTGTATTTCATCTTTCACTGGTAGTTGGTAGAACAGCACCCTCTGAGATTTCTGCAGGTATCAGTATGAAAGGATCAAATGGGTTACTCAAGACATGGCATAATATATTCTAGTCTCTTTATTGTTCATGGCTGAGTGCCCTTCCCTCTTCTCACCCTCTAACATTAGTTTGTCCTTCTGTCCCCCATCTCTCTCTCCTCTGTAGCTACTTCCACCACTTCTTCCTCTCTCTATCTCTATATCTCTCTATCTCTCTCTCTCCCCTCTCACTCTCTCTTTCCAACCTCCTTAGCCACCTCATCTCTCCCCCTCTTCCCTCCCCTCTCCCCTTCCACTCTCTGCCTCCTCTCCCCTTCCACTCTCTGCCTCCTCTCCCCTCTCCCCCTCCACTCTCTGCCTCCTCTCCCCTCTCCCCCTCCACTCTCTGCCTCCTCTCCCCTCTCCCCCTCCACTCTCTGCCTCCTCTCCCCTCTCCCCCTCCTACCTCTCTCCTCCCTCCTCTCTCCTCTCCTGCAGTAGAATAGCTGCAGATTCCTAAGCCCTCTCTCAGCCCCAGGGGCTCTCCTGTCATACCGAGCTGAAAAGCTGACTTCCACCTTTGCATGACAAATGTGCCAATTAAAATCAGTGTGAAGAGTCAGGCCTTACAGCAGCTCCCCTCTCTGAACACACCAGGCCTGCAGGCTGAGGAGAGCTGAACACACCAGGCCTGCAGGCTGAGGAGAGCTGAACACACCAGGCCTGCAGGCTGAGGAGAGCTGAACACACCAGGCCTGAGAGCTGCCTGTCTGGGTGTGGTGGTGGTGGTGATTCTCAGGGGGCTGGTGATGAACATGCTCATTATTTCAAATACTATAAGTTCTAGATTCATAATATTAGCAACATCATCAATTATATTATTAGAAATGCCTCGCTGGTACACAGTGCTAGGAACTAGTACTGTAGCGTGTGGTTCTGTGGACATCCCAGGACAGGACAGTCCCAGCTAAACGTGACTCCCAAGTGTTTGCACCCTCGTCTAGAGACGGTGTGATTTATAGGGTGTTTGGCCTGCGAGTGTGTGCCTCTGTCGGGGAGAGCAGCATGTGTCAGCTGGGCTGGCTGACCTGTCAGACATCATTAAAGCCCAGCTCTTCTCCCGGCAGCACTGGGGCCTAGCACACTAGGAGACCAGCACACTAGGTCCTAATCAGGAGAAGACTGCCACCCGGTGACAGAGCAGACCACCCTGTCACCCCTCCTAGCCATCACCAGGGAGACCAGCATTTGTCCAGGAATCACGTCCCTCCCCCCTCACCCTGACAACGCTCTTAACACCAGAGTGCTGGAAGAAGATGTCACTGTTTTAGACTTGGAACACCTGGATGTAACTGTCTGGTGTATTATAATTGGTGTTGATGTTTTTCTTGGTGTCCAAGACAGATTTCCTGTTGGGGACCAGACAGTTCTATCTTAACAGATTTTTCTATGTGATGTTATTCCCCACTAATTGAGTGTTGGTCCCAAAGTTGTTGTTTTTTCCAACAATATTTTAGTATACGATATGATATTTTCACAAAATATTTAGGCTTCTCTGTTCTCTTTTCCTCCTTTCACGTGTGTGGAAGTATCATTGTCATTGAAATATATCATTGAAAAAGTTTCACAAGGTTTAAAAAATATGTTCACCTTTTTTCCTAAAACATTTTCCAAAAAATATTTTAAAAAATGTATTTAGGCTGCTCTGTTCTCCTCTCCTCCTTTCACATGTGTGGTCAATTTTTTTTCTTTCGTTTTTAAGGTTTCAAAAGGTTGAAAACAATTTCAAATCAATGTTGTCTTTCTGGCTTTGAGGGAGACATTTTAGCTCCAACTCTGATTCTAACTTAACTCTAATTTAAGAAGTTGGTGCCTACTTTTGGATTGACAGCAGCACAGAAAAAGTCCTTGAAAGAGGAGAGGAGACATGAAGCTTAAACTCCTTTTCATTCCTGAGTTGGGTAATTACCATTTTTTACTTCAGTCAAACCAGGATACAAACTCAAATTCAATTGGAAGTGAAGTGACATTGACCCCAACTATATTATCAGCTTAACAACACTGGTGTGGAGAGCAGCCCAGCCTGCTCCCGTTCTGAGGGTCGTCCTCATGAACCCCCAGCTCGTCTCCGGCTCCCTGGTGGGAGGTCAGACCTTACCCCGGTGTGGAGCTAATCATCTGACTAAAGCCCCTCTTCCGCTTGCCGTCCCTCGAGCTCTGTGCCATTTCAGGAACGCTGTCGGAGACATCCATCACAGCCTGGGCAGCTGACGGGAGGGAGGCTCTGACACATGAAGGACCCTAAGACGAGAGCTTCATCTCTTGTCAAGAGCCAGCAGAAGCAGTCATCTCAGACAGAGCTTAGATCTTTAACACGAAGCTTGCAGTCTTCTGAGGAGAAGTAAGTCATAATTACGTCTCCAGAGGCCTTAAAGAAAGTAAACAAGTTTTGCGTGGAGATGATGCCATGTTCTATAGACCGAACTGCTGTATTTCCTGAGAAGTGGAACGTGCCGTGCAGAGCGGTTCTCCTTTGAGATGAGCCCCAGTTCAGCAGATGTTTATTATTGATAGGGGTGGATGATAGCCGTGGGATGGGTTGCATAATCTAGAGCAGACTTTAATGGAGACAGGAAACGGATGAGGCTGGTAGATATTGGTGTGTGTGCGTTTGAGGAGACGGCTGGGCATGTGTGCCCGATACAGTATCTGTGTGCCTGTGTGTGTGTTATGAACTGTCACACAACAATTTGTCCTCACAGAATAGAGTTAACGACATGCTGAATCTTCAACCAACACAGAGGCAGTAGAGGTAGAGCATGCTTTATCCTTCATTAGGAAGAGAACATGGAGAGGGCATGGTAACCCAGGCAAGAACTTCAAAGCTTCCTTAGCTGTTCGTCGCTGGGCTCGTTGGTGATGTGGCTACAAAGGTTCTTGCAGCGGCTGATTAGAATGTAAACGTTGATTTCTGGCAGCGTTGGAGAGGTCTGTTGACATGGCTCTTCACAGGGTCAAACTGAGATGAACGTAGAGGATAACTCCTGCTGTGAGACAACAGTGTTTGTTTGAAGATAGTTTATTTATTTATGAATTCAGAAGAGAACAACACATTTTTATCCATAAAATGCCAATAAATTCAGACAACAACACACTAAAACTGGAGAGGTACACTGGGGAAACTGTAAGGTGTGCTTGTGTCCTTTGCAGCAGGGTCAGGGTCATGGGTGGTAGACTACATCGAAAGGAACTTGTTGCAACCAAATCCATTGATCCACAAAGCCAAAGGCAAGCACATCCGATAATTGTACATATTATTTTTTAATTGTTTTATTTAATGTTAGCGTGTGTTAATTACTACAAGAGACAGTTCTGTTAGCTATGGATGAACCTTTTTAATATTCTGACACATGTTCCAAGTTCCAGTGTCCTTCAACTCCCTGCTTGGTTTTAGTTGTGTTGTTCAGACTCCTGTGTGACAGAGGAATGAGTCTGCCAGATCCTGATGATGATCTCATTTGATTTTGCTTGTCTGCCTTTAATTGCTTTTCTCTTCAAACCTCTGTGCCAGTTGTTCATTCTGGAGAAACTTGTACGGACTGGCTTGAGCTTGCTGTTGTTGGTAGGTAAATGAACAGGTAGATGGATATCAGAAGATGGATAAATGGGTTCATGAATCATTAGTTTTTTCTCTAAGTTTTACACACACAGTATGCAGACCATAGAGGAGCTGCACTCTCTTTCTGGCTCTTCATCCCTCTTTCCTTTTACCTTCCCTCCCTCCCTCCCTCCCTCCCTCTCCCTGCTTTTTATTCATGCATGCACTCTTCCCCTCCCTCCACCCCTCTCTTTCTCACCCCCTCTGTGTAGTTTGAAGCGTGTCAGACACCAGGTGTGTGTGGGGGCTGTGAGGGCAGCAGGAGAGGGCGTGAGGCTGGCTGTGAGGCTGCTCGCGAGGCTACTCTCCTGTGATGAGGTCTGGTGGGGCTGTAAGCCAGGCCAGCTCACGCAGGTAGACTCCAGGTCCTGTCTGGTGGCCCGCTCTCTCCTAGAGAGGAGGGTGTGAGGAGGAGGGGGGTGATGCACCAGGCAGAACCACAGCAGCCCCTACAGGTTGACTTTGGTAGTGAATGTGGTGAAATGGAAACGGCATGAATAGGAAAATTGTCTCTACGCTTCATGCATTCTCTTTCTCTCTCACACACACACGCACACACACATTCTCTCTCTCACACACGCACACACACATTCTCTCTCTCTCACACACACACATTCAAACACATACATATACGGGAACACACAAACACACATCTCCCCCATGAGGCTATCTACACCCTTTCCATAGAAGATGTCACGTGTTTGGTTGACACTGGTGTGTTGACCAGACTTGGTCTCAGTGGAAGTCTGGGTTTGCTTCAGAGCTGTTTTGTAGAGCCCAGCGCAAGCGCAAGAGGCCATGGACATCCACTCTGTGGGCTCCCTGTGCAAGCTATACTTCAGAGAGCTGCCCAATCCGATGCCCCAGAACACGGCTTCTGCTCCGTCTGCAGAGGCGGCCGAGTGATCAGAACCTCCCACTCCTTTTCACCTCCTGTCCCACAGTCACACTCATTCTCAACTCTCCTTCCCCCACTCTCTTTCTCTCTCCATCTCCCTGCTCAGTGTCTCTCTCCCTCACTCCTGTTCTCTCTCTCTCCCACACCGCGTCTCTTATCCCTCACACTTTCTCCTTCCCCCCAAAACTGTCCATCCCTCCCCCAGTCTTATGGAGGGGTAGAACCGGGATACAGGGAGGATCATCCTCTTCTTTAAGCCTTGTATCTGTGTCCCCCCCTCCCCGCTGAGATACGGAGGTTTTAAATCCTGGCTTCTCCTGGGAGAAGAGGGAGACACACAGAGCCGGCCAGGCTGCAGGTGTGTGGGAGAAGGTAAATGGAGGAGGGTTTCACAGAGGACCAGGCACTGTTGAAGACACACGCTGGGTCCTGTTGGCCTGCTTTCCCTGGGTTGCATCACGCCTGGCATCAAAGCAGCCTCCCTCAGTCCCTGGCTCTCAGAAGCCTGAGCCCTGCAGAGAGATGGTAGAGACACTAACACCCTACAGTAAGCCTAACTAACCCTACTAACCCTAACCACCCAGTCTTCTCTGTCAGGAGTGGCTATACCTCCCTACCTTTCTGACTACACAACTCACCCTCCCTTTCTTGTCCTCCCTATTCCCTGGGAGGGGATTTCTTTGTCTGTGTGTTCATCTTCTCTTATCTTCCTTTTCTCCTCAGTCTCCCACCTTTCCTTTCTTTCACTTGCCGTGACATCAGCTCTGCTTCTCCTTCGCTAACCCTCCTCCTCTCCTCTCCTCTCTGCTGTCCCTCCTCCTCTCCTCTCTGCTGTCCCTCCTCCTCTCCTCTCTGCTGTCCCTCCTCCCTCCTCCTCTCCTCTCTGCTGTCCCTCCTCCCTCCTCCTCTCCTCTCTGCTGTCCCTCCTCCTCTCCTCTCTGCTGTCCCTCCTCCTCTCCTCTCTGCTGTCCCTCCTCCCTCCTCCTCTCCTCTCTGCTGTCCCTCCTCCTCTCCTCTCTGCTGTCCCTCCTCCTCTCCTCTCTGCTGTCCCTCCTCCCTCCTCCTCTCCTCTCTGCTGTCCCTCCTCCCTCCTCCTCTCCTCTCTGCTGTCCCTCCTCCTCTCCTCTCTGCTGTCCCTCCTCCCTCCTCCTCTCCTCTCTGCTGTCCCTCCTCCTCTCCTCTCTGCTGTCCCTCCTCCCTCCTCCTCTCCTCTCTGCTGTCCCTCCTCCCTCTCCTCTCCTCTCTGCTGTCCCTCCTCCCTCCTCCTCTCCTCTCTGCTGTCCCTCCTCCTCTCCTCTCTGCTGTCCCTCCTCCCTCTCCTCTCCTCTCTGCTGTCCCTCCTCCCTCAGACAACCAGTCCTCCGTCTTCTAGCTCCCCTCTCTTGCCCCCCTTTCTCTCCTCCCTCTCTCCCTCTCTCCCTCTCTGTTCTGGAGCCAGCCCTCCCTGCATCCTTCCTACTCAGCCAGTTCAAAATGGTGGCCGCTCTGCGACGCTCAAGAATCGATGGCATGGTTATTTTTGTGCTGCTTCTGGCAGTAGGCGTGTGTGGATTTGTAGATGTGTGTTGAGGGGGTGTGTAGGAGAGAGTGGGTATTGTACGCATGCACGTTTGTGTGTGTGCATGTTTGTGTGAGTGTGCATGCGTGTGTGTGTGTTATATTATTGTTGCTTGCTTTTTTGTACAGGTACACTCTTGCACTTTTTGAGGTTCATGTTGTTTAATTTGTAACTTGTTTAACTACTTATTTGCTTTTCACAATGTATGCTTCATGTTTCTGTTACCAGAACAGATTCTGGATCCTTCAGGTGTGTTTCTAATGTAGAACCCATGTCCACAATCAGGACCACTGACCCAATGATCCAGTATCAAAACGTCACAGGCTCTCAAGAATGGAAACAGCATTGTTCCATCTTAATCTGCATTAGTCAGGGCCGTGGTGCAGTTAGACGCACACGCCAGTGTGGGCCAACACACGGCTACTGAACATCCTGTTCTGCTCATGTTCAGTCTATGCATTTGTGGAGACTTGCACTAAACACCAACGTGAATGAATATAAACCTCTCTAGCACCTTCTGTTCTCTGTTGAGAATTATATTAAGTCATTAGGAGACAGTGGATAACCACTGAAATGTTTCAACCTCTTAACATTATAGCTGGATGGGCAGTAATCATGGAATGCATGTGAACGAATTCAGCAAATGTAAAATAAATATGTGCTTTCCAATAATTGGACATTTGAATTTATATTTTTTAATCAATATTTATTTCATGAATTAACTGACATTTACCAAGACAGACCTGAACCTTGGCTTCTATCCTTGAAATAAAAATGTCTACACAATTCTTATATGTAAATTCCTTTGAATCCTACGATGACTCTAGTCAAGGCTGCGTTGAAGATAGTAGCTGGAGATTCTAATTGGTGCTCCTCTTCTCTCCTCCGCAGTGCAACAACGAGTACGTCCCTGTGTGCGGCTCCAACAACCAGAACTACCAGAACGAGTGCTTCCTCCGCAGGGACGCCTGCAAGCAGCAGGCTGAAGTCCTGCTGCAGTCTGAGGGCAGCTGTCCTGTCGGTGCGTACGCTACATGCTAATATGCCACATGCTAATAACCTACATGCTAATATGCTACAGGCTAATTTGCCACATTCTAAAACTCCACATGCGAATACACTAAATGCTAATACTCTAAATGCTCAGTCACACACAATCGCCTACACCAAAAATGTAAAGGCATATTTTGTGCATTTGTAAAATATTTTTTACTACTGCAGTAGTCACAAATGTGATTCAGTTCTGCTCACTACGGCTTTGACCCTCAAAAAAGACAGACAGAATAACCTTTTGTCAGAGAAAGGAAGAAAACAATCTGGGTCTGTGTTCCAGAGCTGTTACGTGGTTATCAGGCACAGGTGGTCTTCAGTTGAGTCACCTAGAGCAGTGGTTCTCAACCCTGGTCCTCAGGGCCCACTGCAGAGCTGCCAACTCTCACGGTTTCGCCGTGTCACACACGCATTTCAACCATTTCTCACGCTCTCACGCCACACATTGTATATCTCACGCTGAAAAGGCAACGCCAAACAAGTAGCCAAGCTAACGTTGTAAACAGTAACGGACGAGGCGCAGGTTAACGGAGTGAAGCATCACTGACGCGCAAACAGCAGTGTAAACTCGCCTGGGGGGGGGGGGGGGGGGGGTGAAGCTCGCGAAAGCTCACCCCGGGTGGGGGGGGGGGGGGGGGGGGGTTGCTACCAAATCTCACGCCAAGGTTTTTGGAAAAGTTGGCAGCCCTGCACTGTCCTGCATGTTTTAGATGTTTCCCTGCTCCAACACACCTGATTCAAATGAATGGTCATAAGCAGGCTTCTGCAGAGCTGGATAACGACCCATTCAGTTATGTGTGTGTGTGTGTGTGTGTGTGTGAGAGAGAAAGCAGGAATAAGGAGGTGTGTGTGTGTGTGTGTGAGAGAGAGAGATCGTTTTTAAATGTGTTGTGTTAGTGTCTGTCAGAGAAAGAGAGCAAGTGTGGGTAAAATGGATGTGTTTTTGTGTCCATGGTGCTTCATGGATGAGAGAGTGGAAATGAGGGGGTGAAGCTCGTTTCACGAAACAAGGAAACAAATCTGATGTTTGGTCTTTCCTCGGCACGGTGGCTGTGACGATGATGTCCCAGCCTGACAGCTTCTCCCTCCTCTACGCACACCTCTCCATCTTCCTCTCCTCCTGTGTTCCTCCATCCCTCACTGTCACGGCTAAACCATGTGGTCAGATCGAATTAGATGTGCACTATCAGCAATGTTTCACTATTGTACTTCACTTGTCTTAGGTTAGTATTTTAGTATTATGTGTATTATGTGTATTTAGAGGTTTAGTATACTGTATTGAATATTGTATATTATTGTATATTAGGAGGTTTACTATATCTTAGCTATATTTTCTGTGTTCTGTGTACTTATATGTTGTGTTATGCCAGGTTGCTTTGCGTTGTCTTGTCCTAAGAATTTCAGTGCCCAGTCAGACCCTGTGTTGTTCTGTGCATCATCAGTCAGACCCTGTGTTGTTCTGTGCATCACCAGTCAGACCCTGTGTTGTTCTGTGCATCACCAGTCAGACCCTGTGTTGTTCTGTGCATCACCAGTCTGACCCTGTGTTGTTCTGTGCATCACCAGTCAGACCCTGTGTTGTTCTGTGCATCACCAGTCTGACCCTGTGTTGTTCTGTGCATCACCAGTCTGACCCTGTGTTGTTCTGTGCATCACCAGTCAGACCCTGTGTTGTTCTGTGCATCACCAGTCTGACCCTGTGTTGTTCTGTGCATCACCAGTCAGACCCTGTGTTGTTCTGTGCATCACCAGTCTGACCCTGTGTTGTTCTGTGCATCACCAGTCTGACCCTGTGTTGTTCTGTGCATCACCAGTCAGACCCTGTGTTGTTCTGTGCATCACCAGTCAGACCCTGTGTTGTTCTGTGCATCACCAGTCAGACCCTGTGTTGTTCTGTGCATCACCAGTCTGACCCTGTGTTGTTCTGTGCATCACCAGTCAGACCCTGTGTTGTTCTGTGCATCACCAGTCTGACCCTGTGTTGTTCTGTGCATCACCAGTCTGACCCTGTGTTGTTCTGTGCATCACCAGTCAGACCCTGTGTTGTTCTGTGCATCACCAGTCTGACCCTGTGTTGTTCTGTGCATCACCAGTCAGACCCTGTGTTGTTCTGTGCATCACCAGTCTGACCCTGTGTTGTTCTGTGCATCACCAGTCTGACCCTGTGTTGTTCTGTGCATCACCAGTCTGACCCTGTGTTGTTCTGTGCATCTGACAATAAAAGACTTGAACTTGAACGTGATGTAGCGTCCGCTGAGGAAGCAGGTGGGTTCACATCACAACGCATACAGGTCGGTGCGATGATGAAAAAAGAAAGCTTGTGGACGTTAACCTATCTCAGGTTTTTGAAGACCCCAGTTCCTCTTTTACTGTGTCACTCAAACCTTTTGAAATAAATTGACAATTATTTATAATGAACTAAAATCACTGGGTTCTAGTGAGGCATCTCTGGATTTTAGGCACCTACGTGGCTCACTGTGGTATATTTATTTGGGATGGTTAAGGTGTGGTCCTCCTCAGCGTCTATTGGTTGGGGGTTGTTAACCAGGTGTTCTTGTCTGTCGCTGGGTTCTGCTCCAGTCAACTGTTCTGTTCTCTGGCACTCCTCTCCTCATTCTGTTTCCTCTTCATGTTGACCAGACAGAGGCTGTGTTGGGGTTTACCTCAGTAACGTGGCTGACAGCAGGGTCCCACCCCGGCGTGGGGTGGGCCAGCCAGGACAGACGGCCTGCTCTGGCTGTCCCCCCGCGGCCTGGCAGCAGACAGCCAGGCCGCGGGGGGCTGGATGCACGGCCCCTCCACTCTCAGACACAACATGTTCCTGGGGTGGAGGGGCTTGTTTTTTCTGAATCTTTAATGAGTTTAGTGTGTCTGCTGTCTCATCTGTGCGCACATGGAGGTCCGGTTCTGAAGGGCTTTAGCAGCTTGTTGGGTAGTTGATGTTTTTAATAGTACTAGTAGAATGGATGATGGGCCATTCGACGCAATTTACTGGTAGCATTTCTGTTTCCTGGAATACACCTGCCTACAACATCCTACAACAGGAGGGTGAGGGGAGGGGAGAGGAGGGGAGGGTGAGTGGAGGGTGAGGGGAGAGGAGGGTGAGGGAAGACGTTCAGCTCAGGTTACTCTCAGCCTGGCTCCTATAATTGCTCCATTGGTGTATCTTTCACAGTCGTATGGTTAAACAGTGCTGTGAGCTTGATGTCCGAGGGAAGCTTGACCAGGATCAATTTGTGCTGGCTGTACAGATGGAATTACTGAGAAAACATATTGAACAGTGGGAGACAGAAGACACACATTCTCACACCAGAGAGGTCTTGGTGAGAGGAGGTCTGGGTGAGAGGAGGTCTGGGTGAGAGGAGGTCTGGGTGAGGGGAGGTCTGGGTGAGAGGAGGTCTGGGTGAGAGGAGGTCTGGGTGAGGGGAGGTCTGGGTGAGAGGAGGTCTGGGTGAGAGGAGGTCTGGGTGAGGGGAGGTCTGGGTGAGGGGAGGTCTGGGTGAGAGGAGGTCTGGGTGAGAGGAGGTCTGGGTGAGGGGAGGTCTGGGTGAGAGGAGGAGGGACGGGCTTATCTGGACATGTATTCAAGCACAAACGTTTACACACATGCTTAATACTAATTAGATAAGTGTACTGTCGTTCATCAACCCACACACACACAACCATTGCGATACACAAACACACAGACACACACTTGAATGCACACAAGATGGTTAACGTGTGTGTTCTCTCCCCCACAGATGCTGGCTCCGGATCAGGAGATGACGGTAAGCAAGTTCTGGTCTCTCCTTCTCTCTGCTCTCTCTGCTCTCTCCTCTCTCCTTTTCTCTCCTCTCTCCTTCTCTCTGCTCTCTCTCCTTCTCTCTGCTCTCTCCTCTCTGCTCTCTCTCTCCTTCTCTCTGCTCTCTCTCTCCTTCTCTCTGCTCTCTCTCCTTCTCTCTGCTCTCTCTGCTCTCTCTCCTTCTCTCTCTCTCTCCTTCTCTCAGCTCTCTCTCTCTCTCTCCTTCTCTCTGCTCTCTCTCCTTCTCTCTCTCTCTCTCTCTCTCTCTCTCTCTCTCTCTCTCTCTCTCTCTCTCTCTCTCTCTCTCTCCTTCTCTGCTCTCTCTGCTCTCTCTCTCTGCTCTCTCTCCTTCTCTCTCCTTCTCTCTGCTCTCTCTCCTTCTCTCTGCTTGTTGTTCTTTTCCGTCTCTCTCCTGTCTGTTCCATTACAGTCTGTTACACTTCTGGCTTCTTGAGGAGACGGTACCAGCAGGGGGCTGTGTGTTTCGGGTCACACACCACAGGCCTGCTGCCAACCTCAGTTTTCTGTCCAATCCAATTCTCTTCACACACACACACACACACACGTCTTTCCCTCCTGACCATGCTGCTGTGCCGGGGGGGCCCTGCCCCATCCTGAGCATGCTGCTGTGCCGGGGGGGCCCTGCCCCATCCTGACCATGCTGCTGTGCCGGGGGGGCCCTGCCCCATCCTGACCATGCTGCTGTGCCGGGGGGGCCCTGCCCCATCCTGACCATGCTGCTGTGCTGGGGGGGGCCCTGCCCCATCCTGACCATACTGCTGTGCTGGGGGGGCCCTGCCCCATCCTGACCATACTGCTGTGCTGGGGGGGGCCCTGCCCCATCCTGACCATACTGCTGTGCTGGGGGGGGCCCTGCCCCATCCTGACCATACTGCTGTGCTGGGGGGGCCCTGCCCCATCCTGACCATACTGCTGTGCTGGGGGGGCCCTGCCCCATCCTGACTATACTGCTGTGCTGGGGGGGGCCCTGCCCCATCCTGACCATACTGCTGTGCTGGGGGGGCCCTGCCCCATCCTGACCATACTGCTGTGCTGGGGGGGGCCCTGCCCCATCCTGACCATACTGCTGTGCCGGGGGGGCCCTGCCCCATCCTGACCATACTGCTGTGCTGGGGGGGCCCTGCCCCATCCTGACCATACTGCTGTGCTGGGGGGGGCCCTGCCCCATCCTGACCATGCTGCTGTGCCGGGGGGGCCCTGCCCCATCCTGACCATACTGCTGTGCCGGGGGGGCCCTGCCCCATCCTGACCATACTGCTGTGCTGGGGGGGCCCTGCCCCATCCTGACCATGCTGCTGTGCTGGGGGGGGCCCTGCCCCATCCTGACCATACTGCTGTGCTGGGGGGGGCCCTGCCCCATCCTGACCATGCTGCTGTGCCGGGGGGGCCCTGCCCCATCCTGACCATACTGCTGTGCCGGGGGGGGTGGGCTGTGCTGCTGGAGTGTGACATGAGAGAGAAGGAGTGGGACCACACACACTCTGGGATGGAAGGAACCCTAGGGAACTTCCTCATGGCATGTGAGTGGTGTGTGTGTGTTGTGTACAGGGTGTGGTGTGTGTGTTGTGTACAGGGTGTGGTGTGTGTGTGTTGTGTACAGGGTGTGGTGTGTGTTGTGTACAGGGTGTGGTGTGTGTGTGTTGTGTACAGGGTGTGGTGTGTGTGTTGTGTACAGGGTGTGGTGTGTGTGTTGTGTACAGGGTGTGGTGTGTGTGTGTTGTGTACAGGGTGTGGTGTGTGTGTGTTGTGTACAGGGTGTGGTGTGTGTGTTGTGTACAGGGTGTGGTGTGTGTGTGTTGTGTACAGGGTGTGGTGTGTGTGTGTTGTGTACAGGGTGTGGTGTGTGTGTGTTGTGTACAGGGTGTGGTGTGTGTGTTGTGTACAGGGTGTGGTGTGTGTGTTGTGTACAGGGTGTGGTGTGTGTGTGTTGTGTACAGGGTGTGGTGTGTGTGTGTTGTGTACAGGGTGTGGTGTGTGTGTGTTGTGTACAGGGTGTGGTGTGTGTGTTGTGTACAGGGTGTGGTGTGTGTTGTGTACAGGGTGTGGTGTGTGTGTGTTGTGTACAGGGTGTGGTGTGTGTGTGTTGTGTACAGGGTGTGGTGTGTGTGTGTTGTGTACAGGGTGTGGTGTGTGTGTTGTGTACAGGGTGTGGTGTGTGTTGTGTACAGGGTGTGGTGTGTGTGTGTTGTGTACAGGGTGTGGTGTGTGTGTGTTGTGTACAGGGTGTGGTGTGTGTGTGTTGTGTACAGGGTGTGGTGTGTGTGTTGTGTACAGGGTGTGGTGTGTGTGTTGTGTACAGGGTGTGGTGTGTGTGTGTTGTGTACAGGGTGTGGTGTGTGTGTTGTGTACAGGGTGTGGTGTGTGTTGTGTACAGGGTGTGGTGTGTGTGTGTTGTGTACAGGGTGTGGTGTGTGTGTGTTGTGTACAGGGTGTGGTGTGTGTGTTGTGTACAGGGTGTGGTGTGTGTGTGTTGTGTACAGGGTGTGGTGTGTGTGTGTTGTGTACAGGGTGTGGTGTGTGTTGTGTACAGGGTGTGGTGTGTGTGTGTTGTGTACAGGGTGTGGTGTGTGTGTTGTGTACAGGGTGTGGTGTGTGTTGTGTACAGGGTGTGGTGTGTGTGTGTTGTGTACAGGGTGTGGTGTGTGTGTGTTGTGTACAGGGTGTGGTGTGTGTGTTGTGTACAGGGTGTGGTGTGTGTTGTGTACAGGGTGTGGTGTGTGTGTGTTGTGTACAGGGTGTGGTGTGTGTGTGTTGTGTACAGGGTGTGGTGTGTGTTGTGTACAGGGTGTGGTGTGTGTGTGTTGTGTACAGGGTGTGGTGTGTGTGTGTTGTGTACAGGGTGTGGTGTGTGTGTGTTGTGTACAGGGTGTGGTGTGTGTGTTGTGTACAGGGTGTGGTGTGTGTTGTGTACAGGGTGTGGTGTGTGTGTGTTGTGTACAGGGTGTGGTGTGTGTGTGTTGTGTACAGGGTGTGGTGTGTGTGTGTTGTGTACAGGGTGTGGTGTGTGTGTTGTGTACAGGGTGTGGTGTGTGTGTTGTGTACAGGGTGTGGTGTGTGTGTGTTGTGTACAGGGTGTGGTGTGTGTGTGTTGTGTACAGGGTGTGGTGTGTGTGTTGTGTACAGGGTGTGGTGTGTGTGTGTTGTGTACAGGGTGTGGTGTGTGTGTGTTGTGTACAGGGTGTGGTGTGTGTGTGTTGTGTACAGGGTGTGGTGTGTGTGTTGTGTACAGGGTGTGGTGTGTGTGTTGTGTACAGGGTGTGGTGTGTGTGTGTTGTGTACAGGGTGTGGTGTGTGTGTGTTGTGTACAGGGTGTGGTGTGTGTGTGTTGTGTACAGGGTGTGGTGTGTGTGTTGTGTACAGGGTGTGGTGTGTGTTGTGTACAGGGTGTGGTGTGTGTGTGTTGTGTACAGGGTGTGGTGTGTGTGTGTTGTGTACAGGGTGTGGTGTGTGTGTGTTGTGTACAGGGTGTGGTGTGTGTGTTGTGTACAGGGTGTGGTGTGTGTTGTGTACAGGGTGTGGTGTGTGTGTGTTGTGTACAGGGTGTGGTGTGTGTGTGTTGTGTACAGGGTGTGGTGTGTGTGTGTTGTGTACAGGGTGTGGTGTGTGTGTTGTGTACAGGGTGTGGTGTGTGTGTTGTGTACAGGGTGTGGTGTGTGTGTGTTGTGTACAGGGTGTGGTGTGTGTGTTGTGTACAGGGTGTGGTGTGTGTTGTGTACAGGGTGTGGTGTGTGTGTGTTGTGTACAGGGTGTGGTGTGTGTGTGTTGTGTACAGGGTGTGGTGTGTGTGTTGTGTACAGGGTGTGGTGTGTGTGTGTTGTGTACAGGGTGTGGTGTGTGTGTGTTGTGTACAGGGTGTGGTGTGTGTTGTGTACAGGGTGTGGTGTGTGTGTGTTGTGTACAGGGTGTGGTGTGTGTGTTGTGTACAGGGTGTGGTGTGTGTTGTGTACAGGGTGTGGTGTGTGTGTGTTGTGTACAGGGTGTGGTGTGTGTGTGTTGTGTACAGGGTGTGGTGTGTGTGTTGTGTACAGGGTGTGGTGTGTGTTGTGTACAGGGTGTGGTGTGTGTGTGTTGTGTACAGGGTGTGGTGTGTGTGTGTTGTGTACAGGGTGTGGTGTGTGTTGTGTACAGGGTGTGGTGTGTGTGTGTTGTGTACAGGGTGTGGTGTGTGTGTGTTGTGTACAGGGTGTGGTGTGTGTGTGTTGTGTACAGGGTGTGGTGTGTGTGTTGTGTACAGGGTGTGGTGTGTGTTGTGTACAGGGTGTGGTGTGTGTGTGTTGTGTACAGGGTGTGGTGTGTGTGTGTTGTGTACAGGGTGTGGTGTGTGTGTGTTGTGTACAGGGTGTGGTGTGTGTGTTGTGTACAGGGTGTGGTGTGTGTGTTGTGTACAGGGTGTGGTGTGTGTGTGTTGTGTACAGGGTGTGGTGTGTGTGTGTTGTGTACAGGGTGTGGTGTGGGTGAAGTGACACGGTCTGGGTCACACTCTTCCTGTCTTGAATGCGTGTTCCCCATGCAGTTTCTTCATTAACTCATGTGAAGAATATGTAGCGTCCCAGAGACAGAGAGTAAACAGATCCAACAGGCCCGCCGCGACACTCGCACTCACAGACGGAAATGAAGAGGCCTCGAGGTCAGCCGGGGACCCAGAGGAGATGAGGGAGACAGATTAGGGGACGAGGGGAAGCAGGAGCACGGAGCGATCACGGAGTCTGGGGCGATAGAGAAGGATGGGGGGCGACAGGGAGAAGGAGGGATTGCAGTGGAGAGATGGATGGATAGCAGGAATGAAGGGGAGAGCACAGGGAGGGGGAGATTGAGTTTTATGAGTGTCAGAGAAGGTTAAAGATGAGAAGTATAAAAGGCTGGGTTAGGGTAGCATAGAGCCACTTGCAGAGGAACAGTCCTCAATAAAAATCAAATGTCTTTTAATGGCTTACGATAAATCCAGCAGAGCCTGTTTATTGAGGTCTGGTCGGTTCAGATGCACAGAGATAAGATTTGGGGGTGATGTGTGGTGTGTCTGTCTGTGCGGATGGAAGAGAGTGTGTGTGTGTGTTATCTGATTCCAGCCAGCTGTGGATAGAGATGCCTTGTGGCCATGTGGTTTCCATGGATGCAGGTACAGCCACAGACGGATGGGGTCATGTGATCAATTGTTTGCAGTGTTCCATGAAGTCTTCCCAGTAGAGACCTTCAGGCTGTCCCAAGACAGACACAGTTTAACATCCCGAACAACACCAGTCTAGACCTGAGAGGTTGTATGTGTGTGTGTGTGTGTGTGTTTGTATGCGTGTGTGCTAATTAAGGGATAAACACACTATACTTAAGTTAATTATAATACCATAGCTCAAGTGAGGTAATTAATCAAATAATCATTGTGAAGCTATGTCGATATGGATTTTTGCCTTCAGTTCATTAATTTAAATTAGGTGTAAGACTCCAGAGCCGGCAAATTATGAATTCAATTTCAAACGATCCGTTCTTTTCAATATACAGAAACATGCCACAGGAAGTGGGAGGGTGGTGTGATATTCCTTCCGTACTTTTATACTGTAGGTTGTCACACTTTGAAACATATGAAACAAATATAGATTTAACTAAAAGGTTTGGGCAAGTCTGAGCAACTTATGATATACAGTGACTAAAATGGCTAAACATTTACATTTTCTTACTTAATCCATTTGTAACTGAGTGATTTTTAGTCATTTAGCAGACACTCTTATCCAGAGCGACTTACAGTAAGTACAGGGACATTCCCCCCGAAGCAAGTAGGGTGAAGTGCCTTGCCCAAGGACACAACATCATTTGGCATGGCTGGGAATCGAACTGGCAACCTTCAGCCCGACTCCCTCACCGCTCAGCCATCTGACTCCACTATTATATATAGTTATATATAGTATATAGTGATATATATAGTTATATCGTATACAGTGATATATAGTTCTATAGTATACAGTGATATAAACAGTGATATATAGTTCTATAGTATACAGTGATATAAACAGTGATATAAACAATGATATGTAGTTATATAGTATACAGTGATATAGTATACAGTGATATGTAGTTATATAGTATACAGTGATATAGTATACAGTGATATAGTATACAGTGATATAAACAGTGATATAGTATACAGTGATATAGTATACAGTGATATGTGTATGTGTGGCTCTGGCAGCAGTTCTGGGTCGACCAGGGTTGAGCTCCCTTAGGATCTGGACCTCTTTAAGGAGCGCCAGGCCTGACCTGTGGTTCCCACGGTGATGAGACTGACCTGTGGTTCCCATGGTGATGAGACCCGCTGTCCCCTCTCTGATGGGGTCACACTGCCGGCACCATCACCATGGTAACAGAGTTAGAGGTTTAGGAAAGCGAACAAATCTAATCATGCCACCACTGCAGCAGAGATAAGGCTTGACGCTAGTGTGTGTGTGTGTGTGTGTTAGTGTGTGTGTTAGAGAGAGAGAGAGGTAGAGATAGAGAAAGATGGCAAGTTTCCCAGAATGACCAAAGAGGATGTATAGAAATCCCTTCACTGCAAAGTAGCATAACAGCCTCCCTCCTAAACCAGCCTCACATGGTTCTTATTCTACTCGCTGTACTGAGTATGGCCTGCTCACATACCTGAAACTATCCTCTCACAGTGAGAGACAGACTATGTAGTTCTCCATGAATTACATCAACTACCTGTTCAACTGACATGATTAGGATGAACGCCTGAGTGTTTCCACCCAGGCAGATGAGACCTGGCTGTCTCCACCGTGAGCCATACTCATGATGTACACACATTATATCTTACTGTCACCTCAAATGACAGTGGATCCTCTTGGATTCCAAAGATAGATATTTGGAGTGCACTATCTAGTTGTCAGTCAAAGCAGGATTTCTGTGGCTGGCATCATGTGGATAACAGTGTTCCTCTGCTGCCTTCCTTCCCCTCAGAAGATCCTGTCCCCCAGGATGGATGGTCTGTAGAGGGACACTGGCATGGTCCTCAGATCCTGCTGTCTGTCTCCGCCTGTCCTCTGCTGTCCTCTGCTGTCCTCTGCTGTCTTCCTGCTGTCGTCCTGCTGTCCTCTGCTGTCCTCCTGCTGTCCTCTGCTGTCCTCTGCTGTCTTCCTGCTGTCCTCTGCTGTCCTCCTGCTGTCCTCCTGCTGTCCTCTGCTGTCTTCCTGCTGTCCTCCTGCTGTCCTCTGCTGTCTTCCTGCTGTCCTCCTGCTGTCCTCTGCTGTCTTCCTGCTGTCCTCCTGCTGTCGTCCTGCTGTCCTCTGCTGTCCTCCTGCTGTCCTCTGCTGTCCTCCTGCTCTCTCACTCCATCCAGCTAATCAAACACCGCTGGAGTCCTTCACACTGCTTTGCCTCTGATGAAACATAAATCTCTGGCCACCGCTGTGTTTTTATTTGTGTGTGTGTGGAAGTGAGTTTTACTTTGTGACATGGAGGGAGGGGTAGCTGGGTTTCACTGTCCTCCTCCCCCTCCCTGCATCATGAGATGGAGCAGGCCCTCTGCCACAGAGCCCTGGTGGAGATGGAGCAGGTCCTCTGCCACAGAGCCCTGGTGGAGATGGAGCAGGTCCTCTGCCACAGAGCCCTGGTGGAGATGGAGCAGGTCCTCTGCCACAGAGCCCTGGTGGAGATGGAGCAGGTCCTCTGCCACAGAGCCCTGGTGGAGATGGAGCAGGTCCTCTGCCACAGAGCCCTGGTGGAGATGGAGCAGGTCCTCTGCCACAGAGCCCTGGTGGAGATGGAGCAGGTCCTCTGCCACAGAGCCCTGGTGGAGATGGAGCAGGTCCTCTGCCACAGAGCCCTGGTGGAGATGGAGCAGGTCCTCTGCCACAGAGCCCTGGTGGAGATGGAGCAGGTCCTCTGCCACAGAGCCCTGGTGGAGATGGAGGGATAGAGGAGGAGTTGAAGCTGAGTTGAATGGTAGAAGGGATTAGTGTGTGTGTGCGTGAAGCTGTGTTGGAATAGAGGCTTTCAGCATTATGACTTCAAACACTTCCTACCTTATGTGATGTTGTCATAATGATCTAGTTAGGCGGCCCACTGTAATACATTTATAGACTTGGACACAGTTCATATGATAATGCTATTCATTATCAAACGTAAAAAAATTACATTATGCTTTAAAACCTTTGGTTTCAGTGCCAGATGAATGTTTCTGTCATGACAAACTGTAAGTAGGTTCTGTCATGAAAAAATGTAACTAGGCTGAGCTTCTCTCAGCCAGGTTGACCCAGAGGAATGTTGTTTAAATCCTTCATGTTCTGCAGATTACAACCGACTGGTGACCTTTTCTACATGAGACCCTGTGTAGCTCCAGTAATACAGCTCTATAAGGAATACAACATGCGTCTATGTGGTCCATTTGGATGACACCATCTCCATTATCTGTAATGCATTTTGCAAATGCAGCCAGATCTTTTTAGTGTTCATTTTCCACTGAATTTTCAAGCTGTAAGGGTCCTTAAGTAACCATGGTGACTGGTCACTGAGCTGTTTCACTAGGGGCAGTGTGTGTTTCTGCATCCTCATGAACCCTCAGCACATACAGAACCCTCCAGCTATCAGGACATCTGCTGTTGCTTGTTCAGTCACAACATCAGGACTTTAACATCTTTCTGGTGTCTCTAGCTGTTGCCATGGTGCCCCAGTACCTCACCAGGGCGTCTGGGCTCTGGGTGACCCTAACCCAGACAGATGGCTGAGTGGTGAGGGAGTCGGGATAGTAATCAGACGGTTGCCAGTTCGATTCCCGGCCGTGCCAATTGACGTTGTGTCCTTGTGCAAGGCACTTCACCCTACTTGCCTCGGGGGAATGTCCCTGTACTTACTGTAAGTCGCTCTGGATAAGAGCGTCTGCTAAATGACTAAATGTAAATGTAACCCAGGACACCATCACAGTACCAGACTTGTTGTGGGCATCTTATACAACTAGGCTATGTTAGCATGGAATTGTTTGTAGCTTTATTCCTTTGTAATGACAATATGTAATGACATTACAATAATAATAATAATAATAACTTGTAATTTCTATGTTCCTTTTGAAAATATGTGCAGACTATCACATGCTGTGTTTTACCATGTTTTGCCTTCCCATGGCAAATACTTTTACAAACGGAAGACGAACGGAAGGCCAAACGACAATCCAGTGCAGTTTATGAAAGCGTGACACCAGAGCCTGTTTAGTTTATCACCAGAGTATAAAAGTGTGACACTGTTTCGTGAAGCAGGCACCTGAGGATCAAATTGTGTTTATTGTACAGAGGACAAACATCCACAGCTAGAGACAAACCCCACCGGAGGTCAGAAGCGTTTTCTATGTAATCTCGCTCCATGACTCATCGTTTCCCCAATCCAGTCTCCCCCGGCCCGCTCCCTGCCTTTCATCGATAGCGTCATAAATGGGCTTGTGTGTGTTCTCTGGAGAGCCCGGCCGTGTACGCACATATCTGAGGGCTGTTTATTTCGGGGTTTAGTGGCAATCTCCAGGCGAGCGTTCCCTGAGGGCTGGGGGCCTCAGTGTGGGCTACCAGACTCAGAGCTGGGTCCCACCGCGGAGGAAAGCCTGTGTTTTTAGGTGTTTGTTTACTTTTGAAAATTAGGCGTTAAGGGATGAAGAGCAAGGGAGGGTAAAATGTGTTTATTTTTTAAATGAGCTTTGCTGGAGTGATGGGGAAGTGTGCTCGTATGAAAACCTGTTTATTTGCATGACAAAGAGAAAGCTGAGGAGAGGGTCTGGGGATGAAGAACGACTTTGAATCAAGTTGAGCTTCACAGAGCATCAGGATGTTGGCTGTGCTCCAGGAGGTGCTGTTACTCCAGCAGTCCTGGCAGGATGTTGGAAATGTTTCCCCAATTTCTTTTTTCTAACATTTCTTTTTTTGAGTAGTAATTTTCTTTGTATTTCTTCCAACCTTTTGAAACCTTTTTTAAAACTTTCAAAACGTTTTCTTTCTAACCTTTTTTATCTACCTTTTTTCAACTTTTTTGTAATGTTTTTTTTTTCTCGAAAATATGTTTTCAACCTTTCCAAAAAAAAAAGGAGGGGGGATGTGTGTGAAGATGAAGGAATAAACAGAGAAAAAAATAGAGATCAGAGTTTGGTTTGAGATTAATAATAGTTTGAAAATACTAAACAAACATACAGTAATTATCCTCAGATCTGAGGTCAGCCAAGTTCACACTACAAGGAGCTCATTCCGATAGTGTGCTCCTCCGTGCTGTTAGCTTTGATATGGCTGTGTCATGCTTGTGTTTCCTGTTGAGCAACTCTCTGTGTGGCTGGATCCAGGTCCTGAGACAAAAAGGAAACATTTGAAACAGATCGAGATAGAACAGGTTGCATTTAATTTTTGGGCTCAATCAATAACAATATGATATGAAAACAAAAACCCTAAAACAATTCACACACAGCCGATGATTCGGTTTCAGGGCATTTTCTCCAGCTTTATTTTTAAATGTGTGTGGCCTAATGGAAGATATCCAACTGCAGCAACCTGCAGTCAGGCAGCCAGAGCGCAGAGAGCAGCGTCTAATCCTCTCAAAGCACAAACACCAAGTTTGAAGCCTTAATTCCTCCTCTAATTCTCCTCCTTTTAATCTACTCATGGAGCCTGACCCAGTTAGGGGACATGCTTGTCAGCGGGTTCCCCTCCTGCTCAGGAGCAGGGTACCTGTCACTGGGAACATCACACCAGGGGGATTCTGGATTTGATTGAAAGTAAAGAGTAATTAGATTTGTTGAACTTAATTTACATGATTAAATGACGTTGGATTTTGGAGTAGCAAGATAACAAAAATAAATAAATGTTATTCAAACCTAAGAGAAATACAGATGTAAAGGCAAAGATGTTTTACAATGATTTATGTTCTGGACTATGTTGCTTTATTGCTTTATTATTTGTCTAATTTAGTTCATGATTTTTGTCAGTTTATTATGACCTTTTAGTAACAGACAGGGCAGTGGTCTCACTGCCAACATTAACACAAGACTAGGCACGAAGTTCTGCTGGTGTTTTTAGTATTTTTGTAGTAGTTTAGTATTTACAGAAATAAAATATTTGAATCAAACCATCTAATCTAAATCAAAGTCCGATAGATGTATTATCATGTGCACAGTGTAACCCAAGGTCATTCTGTACAAAAACATTTTTGTGACATGACCAGCATCAGCTAAGTGGAGCCATGAGCCAAGCTGTCAGGATCCTCTGGGTTGGACCTGATACCCTTTGTATACTGATGAAGGTGTTTGTATACTGATGAAGGTGTTTGTTTACTGATGAAGGTGTTTGTTTACTGATGAAGGTGTTTGTTTACTGATGAAGGTGGCTTCTCTATAGAAGACAGACTGCTTTATATAATGTCCTCAGTGGCTCTGGACCCTCATCTCAGTCTGTTAATATTTCATTTAAAGCTTGATACAATTTGAAAGCCGGAAAAGGTTTTAAAATGTTTCACATAAATGTGTTGGACTGAGATAAATGTATGATCCAGGGCTTTAGGTATTGTCAGAGGATATTGTTGAATGCATACAGAGTATGTATTTGTAATATACAATAGTGTACCATAGAGAAGAAGAGGATTTACATGCTGACAGACTAGCCTGAGTAACACTGCATAGTAAACCTTCTGTGATGTCCCTGTATGATTCTGTGATGTCCCTGTATGATTCTGTGATGTCCCTGTATGATTCTGTGATGTCCCTGTATGATTCTGTGATGTCCCTGTATGATTCTGTGATGTCCCTGTATGATTCTTATCGCTTATGGGTTCCTTGCAGACTATCACCTCCCTGAGGGATATTTGTACATTGTTGTATTTCATTGTTTCTGCCCATGAAACAGCTTAATAGTGTCATTATTTATATCACGGTCCATTGTAATTCTTGAGCGTCGTGTCCTTTGTCATTTTGTCATCCTTGTCATTGCTTCTCCGTTTGCCCTTGGCTCGCGTTAGAGAAGTTGGATGTCGCCTTTTTTTGTTAGACTTTGTGACAAATGACTTCACAGAAAAAGCGATACACTGTAGAGAGAAAAAAACAAAACATGGATGGAAAAATTTAATCTTGGCTTGGGTCAGAAGCATCATCTTTCATTTTCTCAATATCAGTGTCCATTATGTTTCTGCTGGCTCCTGTTCCTGGGTAGGGCTCGTGTCATGTTCGATGCCCAGTTCACTGGGCCATTGATAATGTCATTGTGATTGATTGTTTTAATAGTTTAATTGTCAGTGTAGTCGTCTCATAATGTGTCTTCCTGCTGTGGAGACTGAGAGCTGTTGAATGGAGGTGTAGTTCTTCTCCCTGTGTGCCTGTGATGACCCTCACTATCGCTTCCCCTATCATGTGACCGTATCACATGTCTTATTACAGGAAATATAACCTCACACCGTTTTCAATCAAACCTGTTGGTGGCAAGGCAAACAGCCTGGCCAAAGTCCTACATATTTTACCAACTTACATTCCTCATTGTCACCATAAACAGGAGGTTTGGATACCGACCCCACCAGAATACAAACATGAAGCGTGTGAATTCAGGAGCTCTGTGTATGGTGTATAGCCTAGCGCTGTGTGTGGTGTATAACCTAGCTCTGTGTGTAGTGTATAACCTAGCGCTGTGTATGGTGTATAGCCTAGTGCTGTGTGTGGTGTATAGCCTAGCGCTGTGTGTGGTGTATAACCTAGCTCTGTGTGTGGTGTATAACCTAGCGCTGTGTGTGGTGTATAACCTAGCGCTGTGTGTGGTGTATAGCCTAGCACTGTGTGTGGTGTATCGCCTAGCTCTGTGTGTGGTGTATAACCTAGTGCTGTGTGTGGTGTGTAGCCTAGTGCTGTGTGGTGTATAACCTAGTGCTGTGTGTGGTGTATAGCCTAGTGCTGTGTGTGGTGTATAGCCTAGTGCTGTGTGTGGTGTATAGCCTAGTGCTGTGTGTGGTGTATAACCTAGTGCTGTGTGTGGTGTATAACCTAGTGCTGTGTGTGGTGTATAACCTAGTGCTGTGTGTGGTGTATAGCCTAGTGCTGTGTGTTGTGTATAACCTAGTGCTGTGTGTGGTGTATAGCCTAGTGCTGTGTGTGGTGTATAACCTAGTGCTGTGTGTGGTGTATGGCCTAGTGCTGTGTGTGGTGTATAGCCTAGTGCTGTGTGTGGTGTATAACCTAGTGCTGTGTGTGGTGTATAGCCTAGTGCTGTGTGTGGTGTATAACCTAGTGCTGTGTGTGGTGTATAACCTAGTGCTGTGTGTGGTGTATAACCTAGTGCTGTGTGTGGTGTATAACCTAGTGCTGTGTGTGGTGTATAACCTAGTGCTGTGTGTGGTGTATAACCTAGTGCTGTGTGTGGTGTATAGCCTAGTGCTGTGTGTGGTGTATAACCTAATGCTGTGTGTGGTGTATAGCCTAGTGCTGTGTGTGGTGTATAGCCTAGTGCTGTGTGTGGTGTATAACCTAGTGCTGTGTGTGGTGTATAGCCTAGTGCTGTGTGTGGTGTATAACCTAGTGCTGTGTGTGGTGTATAACCTAGTGCTGTGTGTGGTGTATAGCCTAGTGCTGTGTGTGGTGTATAGCCTAGTGCTGTGTGTGGTGTGTAGCCTAGTGCTGTGTGTGGTGTGTAGCCTAGTGCTGTGTGTGGTGTGTAGCCTAGTGCTGTGTGTGGTGTATAACCTAGTGCTGTGTGTGGTGTGTAGCCTAGTGCTGTGTGTGGTGTATAACCTAGTGCTGTGTGTGGTGTGTAGCCTAGTGCTGTGTGTGGTGTATAACCTAGTGCTGTGTGTGGTGTGTAGCCTAGTGCTGTGTGTGGTGTGTAGCCTAGTGCTGTGTGTGGTGTATAACCTAGTGCTGTGTGTGGTGTATAACCTAGTGCTGTGTGTGGTGTATAACCTAGTGCTGTGTGTGGTGTGTAGCCTAGTGCTGTGTGTGGTGTATAACCTAGTGCTGTGTGTGGTGTGTAGCCTAGTGCTGTGTGTGGTGTGTAGCCTAGTGCTGTGTGTGGTGTATAACCTAGTGCTGTGTGTGGTGTGTAGCCTAGTGCTGTGTGTGGTGTGTAGCCTAGTGCTGTGTGTGGTGTGTAGCCTAGTGCTGTGTGTGGTGTGTAGCCTAGTGCTGTGTGTGGTGTGTAGCCTAGTGCTGTGTGTGGTGTGTAGCCTAGTGCTGTGTGTGGTGTGTAGCCTAGTTGTATCTGCATGTCCTAGCTCCTGGGGGCTTCTCTCCAAGGCTTTGTCTCTGTGACCACACATCAGCTCCCCAATACATCTCTCTGCCTGTGTGTGTGAAGTCCCCCATCTCTTCTGTGTGTCCGTGTTTGTGTGTGCGTGTGTGTGCTTGTGTGTGTGTGTATCCAAGGTCGCTCTCGTCCTGCTGTTTTCTAGAGCGGTGTGGGCTTCATTCATCATCCCTGTGATGCTGCTCCTAGACCGCTCTGAATCTCTCCCCCTCTCTCCCTCTCTTTTCCTCTCTTTTCCTCTTCCTCTCTCTTTTTCTCCTTCCCTCTCTCCTTTTCTCTGATTCGTACTTTCACAAGGACTTGTTCTCTCTCTCTTTATCTGTCTCCATCGATCCTTCCTCCCCTCATGACCCCAGCCACCTCTGTTCCAGGGTGTCTGGGGAGAGGGTGGCTGGGTGACTGTGCTGTCCTGTTCCAGGGTGTCTGGGGAGAGGGTGGCTGGGTGACTGTGCTGTCCTGTTCCAGGGTGTCTGGGGAGAGGGTGGCTGGGTGACTGTGCTGTCCTGTTCCAGGGTGTCTGGGGAGAGGGTGGCTGGGTGACTGTGCTGTCCTGTTCCAGGGTGTCTGGGGAGAGGGTGGCTGGGTGACTGTGCTGTCCTGTGCCAGGGTGTCTGGGGAGAGGGTGGCTGGGTGACTGTGCTGTGCTGTCCTGTTCCTGACCTGATCTGAGACAGTCTCTGTGTGGGGATCAGACCTGAGACAGTCTCTGTAGGGGATCAGATCTGAGACAGTCTCTGTAGGGGATCAGATCTGAGACAGTCTCTGTAGGGGATCAGATCTGAGACAGTCTCTGTAGGACTGCAAGCCCTACGCTGCACTATAATTGGCCTGGTTTGCCCAGTTGACAACTGGGAATGTCGGTTATATGTGCTCTGTATGTGAGCTAGGAGGCAGGAGCTATATCATGCTTGAATCCCCTGTGAGTGTGTGTGTTGGGTCTGCACGTGTGTGTGTGTGTCTGCTCCCAGAGTGTGTGTGAAGGCAAGAGCCTGCCCGCCTGAGAGAGTGTGGGAAGCGAACCGTTTGACAGAGCGCAGAGGCTGGGGAGCAATTGAGGCTCTCTCTGAAAGCTGCAAAAGTTTCTCAGAACAGGAAACAGTTGACAGTTGGAAATGAGAGAAATTACATTTGTGTCAGCAGTCTTTGAGGTGAATTTGCTAATTCAATCAGTAGCAGTGCCATTGTTGACAAGCAGATCAACCCAAACCTGGGATATAAAAAGAAACAACATAATTGAACTGTCAACTAGTCTATCTCTCTCATTTGAACTCTCCATTCCTCACACTGCTTCTCATTATTTCCTTGTAGTTTCAAAGGAGAACTAGAGAGGGTACAATTTATGGGGAAATTGTAGGGTGTGCTTGCTTGCGTCGGTTGCACAGGGGTCCGTTTTTGAATGACATTTTTACAACTGATATTTCTGTATATTTTATATAAAAATGCATACTTATTATTTATAAAGATGACATAGATTTAAAAGCATTTTTTTTTTGCTGCTCATTTACAACTGAAAATACGAGTGAAGTGTAGAATGAAATAGATGTCTTCTCATTTCCCCTGCAAGAGGCAGCCTCATCGTTGAAACAAAACGAATAAATTGGGCAGACCGGTGTAAAAATTGACCTAATCTCTATGATTTAAACGTCATTTTAAGTTTTTCCCTTCTCATGATATTTTCAGGCATTTAGCCTACTCATTGCATTCATTCATTAATAAAGAACCCCCTTTGAAGATTATTCTACGACGTTACCCGGCAGTAGAAGATGGAATCGCGATTCAAACAGTACCATCTGCTAACTGAAAATATGCCCCCCAAAACGTAAATAAGCTTGACATTTATTTAGTGGAAAATCGCTCATTCATAAAAAGCTCACTGGTAGCGATCATTGTCAGTAACAACGCAAAATGCGATATAGCCCTGTGTGGAGAAGCTGCCCCGGTAAATTGTACTACTACGGTACAGTACTAGACTACTGTTGTGTTCGTCTTGGTAGCGATTGCGTTGGTTGAATTGGATTGAACGTTCCGTTGTACGGTTTAAGCTGAAATTAATTATTTTCATGAACAGATTGAGAACGTTTAGGCTGTGGCAATGAAGTTCAGGTTAGTAGTTAGATAGACTTGATTTAAGTAAGGGGAGTGCCGAACATGTTCTGTCGCCGTTTGACTTCCTAAACAGCTGTGTAGTGTAGATGTTTTTGTAGTGTGTCTCACGTAAGCTACAGCGTTGCAGTGAACTACACTGGTTTGAAACCACAGGTAATGGTAATTTCACCAACAAATCGTTTACTAATGTCAGAATAAATCCTACAACGAAAATGTATATGTGAGGAATGTTTATTTTAACGATTGAAAACAGATAACGCTACATCATAGACCACTGTAGTATGTGTTGCCCGGGCAACAGAGGCTAATGTCATGATGCTAATATTTCAGTGAAATAGTAGAGTACTGTTTCCGAAAGTAGATGTACGCTCCTGTTTCGCCCGCGAGACAAAAATGCTGCCTCCCCCTCCCTCAGTTACGACGCACTAAATTCTAACAAATATATTTTTTAGACGCTACACATGTTATACATCGTTGGAAAGCTACGATTCTTGTGCTTCCATTGAAATAAACCAATTCAAGATCAAGTCGCAATAGCAAGCAAAGTCAACGTCTTTTTCCGGTGAACATTCCTTCAACAATGCCAAAGAAAAAAGTTGTACTCACCCTAAGTTGTTCAAATAGGTCCAGGTGTGCAAATCATGCCATCAAAACTTGATCTGCGTAAGTCCCAAGGGTTCAAAGTATCTAACCATGTAAAGTAATTCGTCCAAATACAATGTTTTACGTTCATGAATAGCCATTATCCTTTGTTTCATTATGCAAGTTAGCCGACGGAAGAAACAACTTGTTCACATAAAAGTGTTATTTTCTCCGGTTAGCAACGGAGTATTTACAATATGAAGGTATCAAAATGTCCGTTGAACCCTCCCCTTTTGATTGACACCTTGTTCGACCCAATAGGAGCTTCCATGCCCCGTTGACAGCCCTCTAAAGCCAACTAGGTCTGTGCGTCCTGCCCCCCCCCCCCCCCCCCCCACACTCGTTCTAAACAAATTTCTCGAACTGGCTTCGACTGGCTCTGAAATTAGCTCGTTAGCCTTGTAGCTGACAGCTAGCTGAAAATGCCAATACCTCATTTGTATGCGGTCTGTGGAGCCTTCAAAATAAGAGTCGATTGCGCAATATGGTTGACAGAATCAGTGTTCTTTGTGCGCCAATCCTTGGAATCAGATAAAGCACTCCAATGTGTTCATGCTTCAGTTTTTGTGTTTCAGTATTACTAATTAGGGATTTAGCTATTATATATGATAGTTCTAAGTACCACCTTTCATTAGAGATAACAATTATGAAAAATAATACCTTTTTATTTGACCTTGACCTTGGTTACAAAGGGTCATTTTGGAGTCTCCAAAAGACCCTTTTAGAAAATTCCTGGATGTACTCTTATAAAAACATGTGTCAAATATGAATATATTGTGGTATTATGTTTGACTTTTGATTTGAATTGGGTAAGGCTTCAACCTGTGGTCCAATTTAGTCTTCCAGATAATACCTACCACCTCTAGGCCTCTTCAGGCCTCTGTTTTCAAAACAAAATCTAGGCGGAAATATAAATTTTCACTTTCCTTGTGTTCAAGCTTCTATTACTCAACACTAGAAGGACTGACAGGGGTCCTGACAACAGGGGACATAACTTCAGAGTGTCAGCTTTCAAAAGAGATCATTTACATGCATGTACTCCAAATGGTTCAAGAACAGCTTCCAATTTACTTTGGGTATGCTGTTTAGGCGTTTTCAGGCAAATTTAACAGGAACATGAAAAGGTTAATAATATCAGCTTATATTGTACATTACACATGACAATTGTGTGTCATATCACAAAGTAAAATGAGTAAATAGTTATCACCCTGGCCTCTTTGCTTGTGGCGTTCCTGCAGCTGCCTTGCAGTAAAGCTATAGTTAGCCTAGCTATCCCCCAAGTTAACAGATGCGAAACGAATGTTCTGCTACAGGTAGTCACGCGTGTTTTCGTGACGTTAGTGACGTTAGTAACGTCAGTGACTGTGGCTAGCAAATTAGCCACCGTTAGCTTCACTTTTCGCCACAAAAACTTAACTTAAGCCCAAACCATGCAACGGAACGTAAATTCCAATAGAAGCAACGCAATCGCTACCAAGACGAACCTTTTGACACCGCCGTTGTGTATGTAGGCCAAATATTGACTGAGTTTTAGGGGGGCGAAAATAAACAATAAATAAATATATATGTGAGAAAACAAAGGTTGTGCTCTCGCCGAAGGCTTGAGCACACCCAATAATAATAATATATATGTGAGAGAACAAAGGTTGTGCTCTCGCCGAAGGCTTGAGCACACCCAATAATATACATGTGAGAGAACAAAGGTTGTGCCCTTGCCGAAGGCAAAGCACACCCAATTACTTGATTTTGGGAGTCTGCTTTCTATGTGCATAAATGCTTTGCATATTTGGACTCAGTTGAAAAGCTGTGCTAGAGTAGAAATCGGAAAACTCAGTGGCTTTAGATTGGAAAACTTGATTATAGAGTTCTGAATAGAGGATTACCATTGTATTCAGTGGTAGAAACATTCATTGTTTACCATTGATTGAGCCTGGAAAGGTAGTCTGCTAAATGCTATTCTGTATTTGGTAATAGGTTGGAAGGGGATGTATTAACTCATGTAATGAGTTATCCTCTACTACAGCCCCAGAGACAAGACTCTAAACCAGACCAAACAAAACCACAACAAACATCTGCAAACAGCAGCAGGCAGAACGAGGTCCACATGAGCAGAGCTCCAGGCAGAACGAGGTCCACATGAGCAGAGCTCCAGGCAGAACGAGGTCCACATGAGCAGAGCTCCAGGCAGAACGAGGTCCACATGAGCAGAGCTCCAGGCAGAACGAGGTCCACATGAGCAGAGCTCCAGAGATCACAGCAGCACCGTGATGCCACCAGGAGGAAGACTAACGACCCTCACAGTCAGATCAGGAAGAATAGGGTCAAGTAGGCACTAAACCAGGACAGAAGCAGGGTCCCGTCTCTCCACATGGTTTTTCATATTCATCCTCCAAATCCCAGGAGATCCTGACAGCAGGAGGCGGGGTGAGGGCTGACAGCAGGAGGCGGGGTGAGGGCTGACAGCAGGAGGCGGGGTGAGGGCTGACAGCAGGAGGCGGGGTGAGGGCTGACAGCAGGAGGCGGGGTGAGGGCTGACAGCAGGAGGCGGGGTGAGGGCTGACAGCAGGAGGCGGGGTGAGGGCTGACAGCAGGAGGCGGGGTGAGGGCTGACAGCAGGAGGCGGGGTGAGGGCTGACAGCAGGAGGCGGGGTGAGGGCTGACAGCAGGAGGCGGGGTGAGGGCTGACAGCAGGAGGCGGGGTGAGGGCTGGAGCAGGAGGCGGGGTGAGGGCTGACAGCACGGGGGAGCACAGCTACATGCCTGGCTGGGGAGGAAAGGATGTGACATGGGGAGACATACCTCTTCCTGTTCCTTCATCTGCTCCTCGTGGGCCCCAGCTTTAAAAATAGTACCCTGTAACAGAGGAGGTGTGCGGGGGGAGAGAGGGCCAAGGAATCTCAGAGGGAAGGAACGCAATTTGAGATTGGACAGATTGCTTGTCCCCTGCCCCTAGTGAGCCGGGAGGCGCTGGCCAGGCCTGAGCCACAGAATATCACCACCACCCGGCACACTGGGATCTGGAACACTCTATCCCTCTCTATCCCTCCCAGAGGGAGGGATAGAGAGATAGGAGGGATAGGAGAGACTGTGAGTGAATGTATAGGAGAGACTGAGTGAATGTATAGGAGAGACTGAGTGAATGTATAGGAGAGACTGAGTGAATGTATAGGAGAGACTGTATGATTTGCAAACGTGTTGTTTTACAGAAATCCATCGTCTTTGAATACAGAAGTGACAAATCTTTATCCTCTCCCTCCCTCTCTCCCCTCTCTCCCCCCTCTCCCCTCTCTCCCCCCTCTCCCCTCTCCCCTCTCTCCCCTCTCTCCCCCCTCTCCCCTCTCTCCCCTCTCTCCCCCCTCTCCCCTCTCTCCCCCCTCTCCCCCCTCTCCCCTCTCTCCCCCCTCTCCCCTCTCCCCCCTCTCCCCTCTCCCCTCTCCCCTCTCTCCCCTCTCTCCCCTCTCTCCCCCCTCTCCCCTCTCCCCTCTCTCCCCCCTCTCCCCCCTCTCCCCTCTCCCCTCTCTCCCCTCTCTCCCCCCTCTCCCCTCTCTCCCCCCTCTCCCCTCTCTCCCCCCTCTCCCCTCTCTCCCCCCTCTCCCCCCTCTCCCCCCTCTCCCCCCTCTCCCCTCTCTCCCCCCTCTCCCCCCTCTCCCCTCTCCCCTCTCTCCCCCCTCTCCCCCCTCTCCCCTCTCCCCTCTCTCCCCTCTCTCCCCCCTCTCCCCCCTCTCCCCTCTCCCCTCTCTCCCCTCTCCCCTCTCCCCTCTCCCTCTCTCCCCCTCTCCCCTCTCTCCCCCCTCTCCCCTCTCTCCCCCCTCTCCCCTCTCTCCCCTCTCTCCCCTCTCTCCCCCCTCTCCCCTCTCTCCCCCCTCTCCCCTCTCTCCCCTCTCTCCCCTCCCCCAGGAGCAGAGGGCTCGGCGGAGGCAGGACAGAAGGAAACCTCCACCTGTGACATTTGCCAGTTTGGGGCCGAGTGTGACGTGGATGCAGAGGATGTCTGGTGAGTCAGCCTCACAGCCTCAGAGCCTCACAGCCTCAGAGCCAAGATGGCTGTCAGTCAGACATTTACATTTAGTCATTTAGCAGACGCTCTTATCCAGAGCGACTTACAGTAAGTACAGGGACATTCCCCCGAGGCAAGTAGGGTGAAGTGCCTTGCCCAAGGACACAAAGTCATTTGGCACGGCCAGGTATCGAACTGGCCACCTTCTGATTACTAGCCCAATTCCATAACCGCTCAGCCACCTGACTTCAGACAGACACACACACACACACAGTCAGACACACATGGAAACAGATAATTGGATAGGTACTTTATTTATACAACAACTGATGGGTTGGGTCATTAGAAGACCGTGGACAGTTTTTCTACTGAACTTGTACAACTAAGGATGTGATTCATAAAAAAGTTGGAATACACTCAACATCATATTCTGACTGCCCTCCTGTCATGCAGCATAGCTCACCCACTCTGTTATTGATCAGTGATTGTCAAAAGACACATTGATGCTCAACCCTAACGGCGACTGCATCATTAGGCCTTTATTGTAAACCCTTACTCATTTGGACACTAAAGCCCAGATTACACCTTAGAAACCTCCAGACCAACCTATACTGTCGGATAACCAAGATGGCTACCCCAAGAGACCCACCACCACCAACACACACACACACCAACAACCCCCCCCCCACACACACACACACACACACATACGTATACATATGTAAAGGACACAGGGATAAAGAACACCAGCTGTAAAAAAGAATTATACGTTGGTGTAGAGTTAACAGGAATGTGGACCTGGCCCTCCTGCAGACCTCAGGGACCTCAGGGACAAATCAAGCTGGCTCTGTTAGAATGATTCATACTGACTCTGTTAGAGTGAATCTTCTCTCTCCTGGCTGGCCAACACCCTGCATGGCCTCTGGCTCTTCAGGGGCAGTAGGATGGAGAGGACTCATCTTCAGGGGCAGTAGCATGGAGAGGACTCATCTTCAGGGGCAGTAGCATGGAGAGGACTCATCTTCAGGGGCAGTAGCATGGAGAGGACTCATCTTCAGGGGCAGTAGCATGGAGAGGACTCATCTTCAGGGGCAGTAGGTTGGAGAGGACTCATCTTCAGGGGCAGTAGCATGGAGAGGACTCATCTTCAGGGGCAGTAGGTTGGAGAGGACTCATCTTCAGGGGCAGTAGCATGGAGAGGACTCATCTTCAGGGGCAGTAGCATGGAGAGGACTCATCTTCAGGGGCAGTAGCATGGAGAGGACTCATCTTCAGGGGCAGTAGCATGGAGAGGACTCATCTTCAGGGGCAGTAGGTTGGAGAGGACTCATCTTCAGGGGCAGTAGGTTGGAGAGGACTCATCTTCAGGGGCAGTAGCATGGAGAGGACTCATCTTCAGGGGCAGTAGCATGGAGAGGACTCATCTTCAGGGGCAGTAGCATGGAGAGGACTCATCTTCAGGGGCAGTAGCATGGAGAGGACTCATCTTCAGGGGCAGTAGGTTGGAGAGGACTCATCTTCAGGGGCAGTAGCATGGAGAGGACTCATCTTCAGGGGCAGTAGCATGGAGAGGACTCATCTTCAGGGGCAGTAGCATGGAGAGGACTCATCTTCAGGGGCAGTAGCATGGAGAGGACTCATCTTCAGGGGCAGTAGCATGGAGAGGACTCATCTTCAGGGGCAGTAGGTTGGAGAGGACTCATCTTCAGGGGCAGTAGCATGGAGAGGACTCATCTTCAGGGGCAGTAGGATGGAGAGGACTCATCTTCAGGGGCAGTAGCATGGAGAGGACTCATCTTCAGGGGCAGTAGGTTGGAGAGGACTCATCTTCAGGGGCAGTAGCATGGAGAGGACTCATCTTCAGGGGCAGTAGGTTGGAGAGGACTCATCTTCAGGGGCAGTAGGATGGAGAGGACTCATCTTCAGGGGCAGTAGGATGGAGAGGACTCATCTTCAGGGGCAGTAGGTTGGAGAGGACTCATCTTCAGGGGCAGTAGCATGGAGAGGACTCATCTTCAGGGGCAGTAGCATGGAGAGGACTCATCTTCAGGGGCAGTAGGTTGGAGAGGACTCATCTTCAGGGGCAGTAGCATGGAGAGGACTCATCTTCAGGGGCAGTAGGATGGAGAGGACTCATCTTCAGGGGCAGTAGCATGGAGAGGACTCATCTTCAGGGGCAGTAGGTTGGAGAGGACTCATCTTCAGGGGCAGTAGGATGGAGAGGACTCATCTTCAGGGGCAGTAGGATGGAGAGGACTCATCTTCAGGGGCAGTAGGATGGAGAGGACTCATCTTCAGGGGCAGTAGGATGGAGAGGACTCATCTTCAGGGGCAGTAGCATGGAGAGGACTCATCTTCAGGGGCAGTAGCATGGAGAGGACTCATCTTCAGGGGCAGTAGGTTGGAGAGGACTCATCTTCAGGGGCAGTAGGATGGAGAGGACTCATCTTCAGGGGCAGTAGGATGGAGAGGACTCATCTTCAGGGGCAGTAGCATGGAGAGGACTCATCTTCAGGGGCAGTAGCATGGAGAGCCACAAGGCACTGGAGGGAGGGGGAAAGAGCTCTTTATCTGTCTTAAATGGGCTCACACACCTCTCCTCTTTCACAGACAACTGTCTCCTGCCAATCCGCCTGTGTGTGTGTGCACATCTTTGTGTATGTATGTGTGTATGTGCCACGTCGAAAATAGAGTCCTGCTTCAATGCCCAAAACGCTTCACTGCTTCAGCTTTCACAACTCTTTCTTTATCTCCTTCCTTCTCTCCCTCCCTCCCTCTTTTTGTCTCTCCCTCCCTCCCTCCCTCTCTCTCTCTCTCTCTCTCTCTCTCTCTCTCTCTCTCTCTCTCTCTCTCTCTCTCTCTCTCTCTCTCACCTCTCCCTCTCTTTGTCCTCCCTCTCTCCCTCTGTCTCCATCTCTGTCTCTGGGCCCGATCTTGCACCCAGCGCAATTGACTTTGTCAACGACGCAAGTATCATTCCTAGTTTGCACTCGACGCAAAGCTGACTTTTCCCTCCACAGACGCACGTCGAAATGACCTTGCGCTCCCGTGGGCGGTTCAGCGAAAAAGGAGGCGTGTTCTGGTGCAAACATTCCCTGGTGCTATTTTGCAGTTTCCGAAAAACAATTCCGCCACTGACCAGGAAAAACGTGGTCTAAAGTCAATGGCGCATTATTCAGATGCTATTTTAAGGGCGCAAGCTTGGTCCGTGCACACTGCTGGCGAGGCCAGGGTCTTCTTTCTGCGAAGCTACGTTACATTGTTTTGATTTATGGCGTGTTACATTTCTTCAATGATTATAAAAATATTTTCATGAGAAATCTCTATGTATGTGAACATGATTTGTAACAATTGTGGCAATTTTCTCCCACGCCTGTTTAACCGAAGCTAATTTGGGTGGGTTTCTTCTCCTATCTCCATCAGAATCAGAATTCGGTTTATTCGCCATGTAGCCTATGTTACACAAAGACGGAATTTACTGTGGCAGGAAGGTGCAAACAATAAACATATACGGGTCTTAAAGTACAATAGTTAAACTAATTCCAAGAACCAAACAATTTAACAAATAAAATATAGGGTAGGCTATATAAAAATAAGAATTTGAATGAGCAGCATGAGCGGGCAATTTAGTGCAATGAGAAAACTGCTCTGCCTTTCCCATACAATGTCACTTATCTATCTGTTACGGCCCTGACTAGAACGTCGGTCTCCTTGGCTGTGAACCGCTCCTGGCGTGCGCCTGGCAAATCCGCCGTTATAATAGCAATCCGCCATGGAACAAGCGCTGCTCTTAAAGGGAATGTGAGATGACGCTCTGATTGGTTTATTGCACGTTACGCCCAAACCACACCCATTAATAATGTAGCTACTTCGGACCTACCCATTTTAGATTTGCGCCAGGCGCAAAGTCATTTATCCCGCCGGCAAAATAGCAACCGAGCTGGAGTCCCGCCCACAAAGTTACTTGCGCTTTGCGGTTTGATACTTGCGTTTCAGATCGTCAAAATAGGGGGGTCTGTCTCTCTCTCCCTCTCTCTCCCCCTCTCTCTCTTTCTGTCTCCCTCTCTCTCGCTGTCTCTCTCTCTCTCTCTCTCTCTGTCTGTCTATGTCTCTCTGTTTCTCAGTGCTTGGAGGGATTACTCAGAATTATGAGGCTGGGGATTATGAAAATCAATGTTCTATTCAGCAGCAATAATGGTTATAGCTGTGGCTTTGTACACAATGTGATTTAGGCTAGGAAAATGGTCTAGTCTGTGTGTGTGTGTGTGTCCGTGAGAGAGAGACAGAGAGAGAGAGAGAGAGAGAGAGAGGGGGGGGGGGATAGGGAGAGAGAGAGATATTCTGCATGGTAAAGCATGTGTTGTGTTGTCTTCCAGGCAAGCTTGTTTCTTTATTTTGTGTGTAGTGTGTGTGTAGTGTGTGTGAGGCTGGAAGTAGCAGTAAGAAACAGGCACACAGGAAGTCTCCTGGCAGTCCTGGGGTTTAGAAAAGAGAGAAACCACACATCAGATCAATAAGACTTCCTGCTTAGAAGTGTTTCTCACACGCAGGCACACGGGCTGTTAGAACGAATCAAACTGGCTCTGTTAGAACGAATCAACTGGCTCTCTTACAACAAATCAAACTGGCTCTGTTATAAAGAATCAAACTGGTTCTGTTAGAACGAATCAAACTGGCTCTCTTACAACAAATCAAACTGGCTCTGTTAGAATGATTCATACTGACTCTGTTAGAATGATTCATACTGACTCTGTTAGAACGATTCATACTGACTGTTAAAACGATTGATATTGACTCTGTTAGAACAAATCAAGCTGGCTCAGTTAGAATGATTCATACTGACTCTGTTAGAGTGAATCTTCTCTCTCCTGGCTGGCCAACACCCTGCATGGCCTCTGGCTCCTCCCACTCCTGCCTGAACACCCTCTGGCTCCTCCCACTCCTGCCTGAACACCCTCTGGCTCCTCCCACTCCTGTCTGAAGACCCTCTGGCTCCTCCCACTCCTGCCTGAACACCCTCTGGCTCCTCCCACTCCTGCCTGAACACCCTCTGGCTCCTCCCACTCCTGCCTGAACACCCTCTGGCTGAGAAAGTGTTTGTCTACACAGAAGTTGCAAATCATGCTTGTGTACCTGTGTGCATGTCTGTGAGCGTGTTAGTGTGTGTGAGTGTGTGTGTGTGTGAGGATGTGTTGACGCAGTGCATTGTTGCAGTAGTCGTGTTCTGGAGGAAGTGAGGTTCATAATCCATGCATGGCCTCCAGATATGATCCTTACCATCGCTACACACATTCAGAGGACTTCCACTTCTCAGCCTTAGGGCCCGATCTTGCACCCAGCGCAATTGACTTTGTCAACGACGCAAGTATCATTCCTAGTTTGCACTCGACGCAAAGCTGACTTTTCCCTCCACAGACGCACGTCGAAATGACCTTGCGCTCCCGTGGGCGGTTCAGCGAAAAAGGAGGCGTATTCCGGCGCAAACGTTCCCTGTTGCTATTTTGCAGTTTCCGAAAAACAATTCCGCCACTGACCAGGAAAAACGTGGTCTAAAGTCAATGGCGCATTATTCAGATGCTATTTTAAGGGCGCAAGCTTGGTCCGTGCACACTGCTGGCGAGGCCAGGGTCTTCTTTCTGCGAAGCTACGTTACATTGTTTTGATTTATGGCGTGTTACATTTCTTCAATGATTATAAAAAGGAGCGCCGCTCCTGGCGTGCGCCTGGCAAATCTGCCGTTATAATAGCAATCCGCCATGGAACAAGCGCTGCTCTTAAAGGGAATGTGAGATGACGCTCTGATTGGTTTATTGCACGTTACGCCCAAACCACACCCATTAGTAATGTAGCTACTTCGGACCTACCCATTTTATATTTGCGCC